>NC_133325.1:770850723-770929105 GCF_042186555.1 Aquarana catesbeiana
GTCATTATTGTGATGATTATGGCTTACAGCTCATGAAAACCCCAAATCCACAATCTGAGAAAATTAGAATATTACATTCAATCAATAAAACAAGGATTGTACATAGAACAATATCGGACCTCTGAAAAGTATAAGCATGCATATGTACTCAGTACTTGGTTGGGACCCCTTTTACAGCAATTACTGCCTCAATGCGGCGTGGCATGGAAGCTATCAGCCTGTGGCACTGCTGAGGTGTTATGGAAGACCAGGATGCTTCAATAGCGGCCTTCAGCTCTTCTGCATTGTTCAGTCTCATCTTTCTCTTGGCCATGCCCCATAGATTCTCTATGGGGTTCAGGTCAGGCGAGTTTGCTGGTCAATCAAGCACAGTAATCCCACTGTCATTGAACCAGGTTTTGGTGCTTTTGGCAGGGTGGGCAGGTGCCTAGTCCTGCCGGAAAATGAAGTCAGCATCCCCATAGAGCTCGTCTGCAGAAGGAAGCATGAAGTGCTCCAAAATTTCCTGGTAGACAGCTGCGTTGACCCTGGACTTAATGAAGCACAGTGGACCAACACCAGCAGATGACATGGCTCCCCAAATCATCACTGACTGTGGAAACTTCACACTGGACTTCAAGCATCTTGCAGTGTGTGCCTCTCCATTCTTCCTCCATACTCTGAGTCCTTGGTTTCCAAATGAGATGCAAAATTTGCTCTCATCAGAAAAGAGGACTTTGGACCACTGAGCAACAGACAAGGTCTGTTTTTCTTTAGCCCAGGTAAGACGCTTCTGATGTTGTTTGTTGTTCAGGAGTGGCTTGACAAAAGGAATACGACATTTGAAGCCCATGTCCAGGATCCGTCTGTGCGTGGTGGCTCTTGATGGACTGACTCCAGCCTCAGTCCACTCCTTGTGAAAGTCCCCAACACTTTTGAATGGCCTTTTCCTGACAATCCTCTCCAGACTGCGGTCATCCCGGCTGCTTGTGCACTTTTTTCTTCCACACTTTTCCCTTCCACATAACTTTCTATTAATGTGCTTTGATACAGCACTTTGGGAACATCCAACTTCTTTTGCAATTACCTTTTGAGGCTTTCCCTCCCTAGGCTGGATTAACACCTATGCATTTTTAGTGCTTTTTGCATTTTGCAGATTTGCACTACAGAATGTGTTCCATAGGAAACCATGTTAAATGGACTATAGTGCAAATCTGCAAAATGCAAAAAGCACGAAATCTGCATAGGTGTGAATCCAGCCTTATGGAGGGTGTCAATGATGGTTTTCTGCACAACTGTCAGGTCAGCAGTCTTTCCCATGATTGTGATTCCTACTGAACAAGACTGAGAGACCATTTAAAGGCTCAGGAACCATTTGCAGGTGTTATGGCTTAATTAGCTGATTAGAGTGGGACACTTTGAGCCTAGAACATTGCACCTTTTCACAATATTCTTATTTTCTGAGATTGTGGATTTGGGGTTTTCATGAGCTGTAAGCCATAATCATCACAATTATGACAAATCACGGCTTGAACGATCTTGCTTTGCATGTAATGAGTCTATCTCACCTTTTAAGTTGCATTAGTGAAATAAATTAACTTTTGCACGATATTCAAATTTTTTGAGTATCACCTGTATACGTTGGCAGCCCTTCGCAAAATGATGTACAGGTACATCGGCTCCTTTAAGAGCCTTAGCAGGCGAGCGCGGGGACACAATGCACGTGGTTGGCGGCCGCGATGACTGCCGGCCACCCGCGATCGCGGTTACGAGAGACAGAACCGGGATCTGTGTGTGTAAACACACAGATCCCGGTTCTGTCAGGAGAGGAGAGACAGATCATGTGTTCTTATTAGTTAGGAACAGCGATATGTCTCCTTCTCTAGTCACTCCCATCCCCCCACAGTTAGAACACACACTGAGTGAACACAGTTAATCCCTTGATCGCCCCCTAGTGTTAGCCCCTTCACTGCCAGTGACATTTTTATAGTAATCAGTGGCTATTTTTATCTCTGATCGCTGTATAAATGTCACTGGTCCCAAAAAAGTGTCAAAGGTGTCTGCCGCAATGTCACAGTCCCAATAAAAATAGCTGAATACCGCCATTACTAGTAAAAAAATAAATAAAAATAAAAATGCCATAAATCTATTCCATATTAGTAGACGCTATAACTTTTGCGCAAACCAATCAATATACGATTTTTTTAACAAAAAATATGTAGAAGAATATATATCGGCCTAAACTGATGAAGAAATTTGTTTTTAAAAAAAAATTGAGGATATTTATTATAGCAAAGACAAAAAAAATATTCTTTTTTCAAAATTATCGCTCTTTTTTTTGTTTATAGCGCAAAAAATAAAAACCGCAGAGGTTATCAGATACCACCAAAAGAAAGCTCTATTTGTGGGAAAAAAAGGTCAATTTTGTTTGAGTACCACGTCGCACGACCGCACAATTGTCAGTTAATGTGACGCAGTGCCGTATCGCAAAAAATTGGCCTGGTCAGGAAGGGGGCAAATCCTTCTGGGGCTAAAGTGGTAAGGGGGCATGGCAGGGACGTGTCCTATGCCTACATACTTTTGCTAATAGGTGTCCCTCGTTCCCATCTCAAGAAGTTGGGGGGTATGCTGTATGTAAACCCAAAATCAATTTTTCAGTATATTTGGGATCATGCCTCATTGTATACAGTTTTTTTAAGAAAATCATTATTTGTGATATATTCTGACGCCGACTATTGCAATAGCATACCTCCCAAAATTTTGAGATGGGAATGAGGGACACCTACTAGCAAATGTATGTAGCCATAGGACACACCCCCTGCCACACCCCCTTAAAGGAGAATTCATCAAAAAAAAGGTTAAATAAATCCACAATGGCTTTTTTTACCACTACTATTCCTTTATTTTGGCTTTTAAAATTTACAAATGCAACAATTTAGAATTTGGATGAGAGGTTTAGCACTGGGAAACACTTTTTGAAAGATAAAAAGTGCATTCTATATTCAACTATATAGATCAGATCAAAATGAGGGACAAATGATGGGGAAAGAGGGACATTTCTCCAAATCAGGGACAGTCCCTCAAAATCAGGGACAGTTGGGAGCTATGGTAATAGTGACTTATCCCTTGCTGAGACCTCTATGCCTGGCCTGTATAAGCAGATACAATCACCGCGGACAGTTCTTATCAGATAGCTTCACCAGACACTGATTCCTCCATAAGCGTGGGTTTTATTGCAAGCAGAAGATTACAGCAGACAACAAAATGTGGCAGATGAATGAAAGACGGTATCTGCAGGTCAAAACATGGTAATGTGTTCCCAGATGCGAGCAGATTGCATTCGGCCTATACAAAAGTGTTCATCTCTGTTTCCCAAGACAGTGAAGGAACAGGAAAAGGAAGTACATCATAATGTGGGAGTGGACCAGTGGTGGCTGGTGCTCAAAACTTTTTTTGGGGGGGCGCAAACAAACTGAAAAATTTTTGAAAAAAAAAACATCAATTGCAGCCACTGTGCCATCAAACACAGCCACTGTGCCCATCAAACGCAGCCACTGTGCCCATCAAATGCTGCCAGTGTGCCAATCAAAAGCTGCCAGTGTGCCCATTGAATGCAGCCTGTGTCCCATGAAATGCAGCCTGTGCCCCATCAAATGCAGCCTGTGCACCATGAAATGCAGCCTGTGCCCTATCAAATGCAGCCTGTGCCCCGTGAAATGCAGCCTGTGTCCTACCAAATGCAGCCTGTGTCCCAACAGCCTGTGTCCCATCAAATCCAGCCTGTGCCCCATCAAATGCAGCCTGTGCCCCATGAATTGCAGCCCGTGTCCCATGAAATGCAGCCCGTGCCCCATGAAATGCAGCCTGTGCCCCATCAAATGCAGCCTGTGCCCCATCAAATGCAGGCTGTGTCCCATCAAATGCAGGCTGTGTCCCATCAAATGCAGCCTATGTCCCATCAAACCCCCCTCCCCCTTCTCCGCGGGAGGTGCAGACCGGCACAGCAGCACTTACCTTGTTGTGTGGTGTCCTCTCCTGCTGTGTGGGCACTGGTGATGGAGGAGTCAGCTCCTTATACTCCCAGTTTTCTCTCTCGGGCGCAATGGGAGAGAGAAAACAGGAAGTGACATCTAACTCGGATGTTAATCAAACCGCCCGGCCTTAGTAATAGATACTACGGGCGGAAGCTACTCAGTGCTTCGGAATGCGCTGCAAGGCAGGACAAAAGCCCGTAAATGAAGCGCCGCATCTGAAATTTCGTGATTGCATAGACGTGTCGCTTCCCATAGTGCACTGTGTCCGGCGTCCGAACACAGTGCACTTAAGGACCTTTTTTCAATTTTTTTTTAAAGGGCCAGTTTTAAAAATTATTATTTATTTATTTATTTATTTGTTGACTGCCTGGAGGGGAGGCGGCACCCGTGCACCCCCTATGGACGGGCCGCCACTGGAGTGGACACAGATAATAAATAGAAAAGGATAGTGCTACAACCAAAATAACCACAAGATGGCAGTATAATAACCAATTATATAAACATTAACATGACTATGCATAGCATTACATTTTTTTTTTTTTTTTACAATAGATTTTTATTGAAAAGATTTTCTTAACAATACAGATTGACATTGTCACGATAACAATTGTGACTAACTTCTTTGCAATAGTTCTTAAGAATATTCTTATACAAATACAGTAATTGATAGTCTGACCCAGCCTACCCCTATTGGGTTCAAACTGTAGGCATGGATAGGCCATCAATTGCGTTAATTAGTTGAATACAGAAAATTGTAAGGAAAACAAAAAAAAAAACAAAAAAACAAAATATATACATATATATACATACATATACACATACATACATCTAAATTAACTGAACAAAACTTGTTGCATAGGTTAATAAAGTGGGTCCAGGATGATATACTACATCTGAGGTGTGTTTATATATGACTTCAGTGTACTTCCAATTTGTCATAAGATTATATATTACATTGTTTTAAGTAACTGGATGCTTTGGGATGGGATATCCAAGTACTCCATTTCTTTCTAAATGTAATGGTGGAATAGTTTTTATAAGCCAGAATTAATTCGTATTGGCCCTGTGTGTTAATTCTGGCTATAACTGTCGATAAATTGGGTGCATTACTGGATTTCCAGAGGCTGGATATAGTGAGTCTTGCTGCTATTAGTGTGTGGAATACAATTGTTCTGAATTCTTTAGGATATATATCTAAATTAATACCTAGCAAGGCTGTGGCAGGATTTAGTTTATTTAGGATGCCCGTGAGGTCTGCAATGAAGGAAGTTATTGAATTCCAGAAGCTTTGCAAACTTTTACAGTTCCATAGAATGTGTAAAAGGTTACCCGTCTGATCATTGCATCTCCAGCATAAATTAGATGTAGAGGGATATATTTTCGATAATCTAACACAACTAGTGTAACAGCACATGATATTATAAACGATTTGCTTAAAATGATGCTAAACACATATTGTTTAATTTTCATTGTCCCTTCTCTTTCTATATGTGGATGATGGCACTGTAATTATTTTAATTATTTAATCTAATTGATATCCAGCTGTCACATGGCCCAGCTATCTCCCAGCCTGTCTGCAGGGAAACATAAGCAGGAGGAGTCCTCTGCTGCTGGTCACATGTTAAAAAAAAAAAAACAGTATTCAGGATACAGAGTAAAATAAATGAGAAGGCTGGCCACAGGTAAGCCTGAATTTGTAGGAGGAGTCAAGCTGTTCTTAAACCTGCCCTCCTCCTTTCTCCTGTCAGCCTCCTCTCTCGTATTGACGCTTCGGACGTTTCGCGTCATTTCCGGGCTACCAGCTGACGTCATTTCCGGTTTTCGGCGCCGCAAGGTGGACGTGTGGTGGCGGCAGTGAGGGCCGGTGTCTCCGGTACAAGGCTCAGGTATCATTCGGTGGGGGTCCATGACCAGCGGTAGACTTCCCGTGGGGGGCTCGGTCATTCAGCATCGATGGTGGGGGGTGCTCCTCGGGCCATCTAGACACGGGGGCACACCTGCCAGGTGTTCCTAGGCATCTCACGGATCAGTAGCCTGGTCAATTGTCACGCTCTGCCTCCTTCGTTCAGAAGTCACTCACCTATGGATAAATGGTAGTCATGTGGTTGTGGTTGCTATTAGGTTCATTTCCTACCCGAGTTTATTTAGCCATGGGTCATTTCAAGTATTAGCTTTAGTATGTTTTGTTTCATTTTTTCCTGTAGTTGTTCCGGCTTAACAAACAAGGGCACAAAGTATCTTTCTTCCAGGTTTCAGGCCAGCTCAGGTAGGTGTTTGTTTATCTTTTACAGCCTGCCATACACACACAGGGGTCATGGTCCACTGTAGGCCTGGTGGTTAATACCACTGCAGGGTCACCCATCACGTTTATGGGTGTCATCGGATTGAGACGTTTTCGTTTTTAATTGACGTGTGCAGTGGCAAGTCTCCTCATCTGTTTCATACACATTCATGTCACGGTCACGCATCATGTCTTCTCAACACCCGTTTCGGTTGCCTGACACGTTTTCAGGTTGTTGTGTGTGTGGGGTCACGTTAAATTATCTGCTATACTTCGTATTAATCGTTTTCTGTTTCAGGGATCTGACACGTTTTCAGTCCCGCTCATACATTATATTTCAGGGTGAGCATCTGTCTTCAGGTGCAGACCTTATTAGTTTAGTAAGAAGTATTCTTGGTCCAAAGTAGGTCATGATTGCTTATGTGTTGTTCACCTTATCGTACTTAGCCTACACACGAGTCAAGTCATGATTATCACTGCAGTAATTACCTATCATGTTTTAGGTTTCAGCGAGTTGAGATGATCGTTTTTAATTGGCTTGTGCAGTGGCAAGTCTCCTCACCCGTTTCTCAGTCAGCTTACGTTAAACTATTTCATTCCTTATGATTCGTTACACTTCTAGTCATGTTGAACCTGACACGTTTTCAGGTTTCTTGGTAGGCCTGAGTGTACGTTTTTAATTGACCTGTTGCACCGCAGGTTTCTCTGCCTCCAAATATTTGGTATGATATATGCTTTCTTAGGCTCACAAGGCCTTGTTTCTGGGGAAATGTGAGACAGCTGGAGGGGTTAAAGAGGGTTGGTTAGGGTCGGGTCAGTTAATATATTGTTGTGTGCTTATGATGGTTTATTTTGGTTATTTAGGCCATGTCTCAAGCGGCGGACATTGAGGACTTTGCCTCCATCCCCCCTTCTCCAGCTAGGGGATCGGAACATGACAGCACGCCTTTTCTAAGGTCATGGACCATCCCAAGACTGATGGCGAAGTTACGTCTTGGGGTATTTCATACCCAGCGTCAGCCCGCAAGGTGGAACTTTTTAGATTATTATTTCCTAGCTCTTCAGGTTCCAGTGCTGAGCAGGTCACCCTTCGTAGGGTCGCTACGTCTCTCACGTAGATTCACTCCACCCTAAGCTCTCTGGCGAACTCCTTTCAGGAGTTACGGGCCAGGGTGGAGGTGTTGGAGAGTCGTCCAAGTCCGGCCCTGGAGGATCTTGCGGTTTCTAGGATTGCAGCAGGTTCTGGAGTCCCATGGTTTCAAGCCCCATGCCATTGGCTTCAGGTACAAGCGCTGGTGTCCCCTCTGTTACCCCGGCTCTTTTTATCCCCAGGAATATCAGGAAGGATATTTTAGAAGGCAAGGATGTCAACTTGGCATCTTTGTTGATTGCCGCCCACGATGTGACTGACAATAAGTCCTATGCCTGTGGTGATGTGTCAGTGATTGTCAAGACTTGGGACCACAGGTTGAGCCGCAAGCTCTCTATCCCAGGATTTGTCAGCGTACAGCATGTTCAGGGATATTGTATGTTCGGTGAGCCCCCATAGGAGAGAGGAGCTGGACCATTATCTGTATGCAGTGGTGGAATTGGGACATAAGTTCGGGGGTACGGCGTTCTACGATTATCATGGATCGTTTTCCACCAAAGCTGCTGCCACGTTTGCCCAACATCAGGTAGTTACAGTTTGGAGTGGTGAGTGGGGTAGATTCTGAGCTTTTTTGCAGACATTTTGCTGGGCTGAGGTAACCGTTTTGCGCAACATGCCAGTCATCCTTGCATACTGCATGCTGGTGCTCCAATACTGAACTACCTGTTCCAGGCACATCCAGGGCTTTCCGTAGTTCCCTACTGGCCCCGGCTCAGGCAGACTGCTTTTGACAAGTTAGGTCGACATTTACGGTATCTAGGGAAATCTCAGATTTGTAATAATTTCAAAGTTTGGAATCCCACTATGCAAGAAGCCCCAGCTATTTACCATTCATCTGGCAGATGGCTCCACACCAACCTCGGGTCCCATAACCCATGAGACCACCCTCATATTGGCCACCACCGAAGCAGACCATCGGGAATATCTTCGGCTGGATGCAATTTCTTCCCCCATTTTTCTGGTTATTTTGGGGTTACCGTGGCTTCAACAGCACCAGCCACAGATTGATTGGTCCACTGAAGTTGTGTCTTTCGGGTCACCCTATTGCTTAGATCACTGTTTCCCACAACAAGCCTGTTTGACGGTTCAACCCCTTTCCACAGATGACAACACTCTTCTCCCCCAGGTTTACAGAGACTTCCTGGACGTCTTAGACAAGAAGAGGGCTGAATCCCTACCGCCTCACCGGCCGTATGATTGCCCCATTGAGCTTCTTCCTGGCTCTGCAATACCATTTGGGAGGATCTTCCCACTCTCTGAGCCTGAATTAGAAGTCCTACAAAAATACATTGATGACAAATTTAGGAAAGGGTTCATCCGGCCCTCTACCTCTCCTGCTGGCGCTGGACTCTTCTTTGTGGAAAACAAGGACCATTCTTTAAGGCCATGTATCAACTACAGAAAATTGAACAGCATCACAATCAAGAATTGATACCCGTTGCCTCTAGTCCCTGAGCTCGTTCAGAGGTTCCGCACCGCCAAGGTCTTCTCAAAATTGGACCTATGGGGGGCCTACAATTTAATATGGATAAGAGAGGGTGATGAATGGAAAATGGCCTTTCGTACTAGGTTTGGCCATTTTGAGTATCTGGTCATGCCATTTGGGCTGTGTAACGCCCCAGCAACTTTCCAACACTTGGTGAACATCATCTTTTGGGATTTTCTTGACCTCTTCATGATGGTTTACTTAGATGACATCCTTATTTTTCACCTTCCCTCAAGGCACATCACATCCACATGCAAAAAGTCCTTTTTCACCTCCGAGCCCATAAACTCTACGCCAAGCTTGAAAAATGTGAGTTTGAGAAAGTTACCATAGAATTCCTTGGCCTCATTATTTCAACTTCTGGCATATCCACGGACCCCCAGAAGGTAACTGCAGTTCTTGAATGGCCAGTACCCTCAGACCGTAAGAGCGTCCAGATGTTTGTGGGATTCGCCAATTTTTATAAAAGATTCATCAAATGCTTCATAATTTCACCTATCACACAACTCACCAAGCAAAACAGCCATTTTCTGTTGTTCCCATTCAGCACAAACGGGTTTCGACAAACTCAAGAAGCAATTCACCTCTACCCCGGTCCTTCATCATCACGATCCAGCCCTGTCTTTTACATAGTTACATAGTTACACACAAGAGGAAATCCGTTCCAACTGAGCATGCGCCTAAGATGCCTCAGTGCTCCAACCCGCACCTGCTCAGAGATGGAAAAAGCCAGGAAAATGCCCAGGAGGCGCACAGGCAGTGACCTCAATCTGATGGAAAAAGGCAGGAAAATGCCCATGAGGCTCACAGGAAGTGACCTCAACCTGATGAAAAAAAGGCAGGAAAATGACCAGGAGGCGCACAGGAAGTGACTACAAACATCCCTATATAAGCCCAGACACTGCCAAATTGCTGGATTTTCTTCAGTTCCCCTTGTGCCTGTGCTAGTGTGTGATCTGTCTGAACTTGTTGTGACCTGGAAACCTATTTGACTACTCTTGATTGCTGCTTGCCATTGACCTCGGATTTGTACCTTGACCATTCTACTTCTTTGCCCCTTTTGTACTCAGCTGCCAGATTGGAACTGACCCGGCTTGGATCTCGACCATTCTTCTTCTGATTAACCCTGTTATACTTCATCGCCAAACTGGACTTGACCTCGGCTCGGATCTCGGACTAAGGCTTGCACGGTGCTCCGCACCCCTGGCATCCGTGCCACTCAGTGTCCACCAAATCTCTGTCTCCATCTCCAGAGGCTTTAAGGACCCGAGTTGCAAGGGAAGCCTCCCCACTACTTCGGTCTTATATCAGGTATGTGGCCCTCGTGACATACACCCTTATCATTGGATAGAGTACTATAAGTGGATGTCTTAAATTGCATTTTCATATTTTCTGTGTTGCTTTCTAGTGAATGATTACAGGGTAAGCAGGTAGAATCGTTGGAACTCAAATGTCAGTCAATGTTTTTTCAGCTAGATAAACAATAAACATAAAATAAAGTTGTGCTACCAAAAATAGAAACAAAAAATAGCAGCCAGCATTAACAATGATTAGAATGCTCGGCCCAGCCACGCCCCCTCCCCGTGTGTAGTAGAGAATGGCAGGAGTCTACACTGAAGTTCATCAGAAGTTGATGTTGCCATGCAGTATTTGACTTGCAAGAGCCCTGGCTGGAAGATCCATCTTGGAGGATTATTATATGCTCGATCGACTCACCACTGCTGGTGTGTGGGTCCACACCCTGGGGTAAGAGTACCCATTGCCTTTCCCTGATGCTTTGATGTACATCTTAATTATCATATGTCTGGTATGCCTATCTATCATCTACACCTCTGAAGAGGATTGTATGAATTTATCATCTATTAAGAGACTATATTGAATTTCTCCATGAACCATTTTGGAATTTTTCATTATATTTTCATCATATGCTGATTCATTGAGTTGACCTTACTTGGATTAGATTAACTCTTCAGATGTTGTTATATGATGGACTCTTGTGCATTTTTTTATGTGTATGGCTGTGATATGTCCATATAAGATTTTTTTTCTATTTTCACTCATTATGAAATGTTTCAACATACTCACTGATATATATTCACCTAGTGAATATTCTTCCCAGAGGGCCCTCTGGGCAGTTATATTCTTGTAGCTCTGCATTTTGTATCTTTTCAATGTTTTTCCAGGTACATCCAACTTTCCCCCACAACACAAATCATTGCCCTATGACACATACCTTTGTGTTCACTATCTGCTCAATTTTATCAGTGGGCAGGGAACTATAAGTGGATGTCCTAGAATTTTCCTGTTGCTTATTACTGAATGGTCACATGGTAACCAGGTAGAAAGGTCCAGGTTCAGACTTGCCTATGCCCACCCATGGACTTTAGAACTTACTGGAGGATTTGGAGGAATTTCCAGAATAACTAGGAAATATAAACAGTACAGTGTGTTATGGGTTTGCCTGTGGTCTCCTTGTGCAACTCCTGTGGGAGCCCATAGAGGACATCCATGGAGGATGGCCAAAATACTTAATCTACAACCTCTTGATTTGAAACAGCAGGACTACTGTGATGTCCCGAGACTGTTACAATCTTATTTATGATGCTTGCATGTATAGTATTTTGCTTTCATCCTTTACCATTGTGTGAATGAGGCCATAGATGGGACCATTAAACCACAAACCCTGTCTAGCATCATAGGTAACTCTCCCTCACCATATTATCTACAAAGTAACCATTAAAGGAGATCTATGGTCACAGCATACATTATCATTGTATTATTATACAGGATTCATATAGCGTTAATGGTTTATACAGTGCTTTACAAAATGGAGGGAGACAGAACAGTTACAAACGAATACTAAAAGGATTAGTGGGCCCTGCTATTAAAGCATACAATCTAAAAGGAAAGGATAAGTGATACTAAAGGTAAGGGATGAGCTCATGGAGAAAGTAAAGATACAGTTGATCAGTTGGAGGCCTTTCTGAAGAGAAGGGTTTTCAGGGATTGCGAAAGGCAAATAGAGTAGGAAATAGTCATACAGATTGGGTTAAGGGGTTCCAGAGGATGGGAGAGGCTCTGGAGAAGCCCTGGAGGTGAGCATGGAAGATGAAGAAGAAATGTAGTAATGAATCCACGCAGTGGAGATAGGTACACCTGTAGCTCAGAGTTGCTGCCTCCACAGATGCAATTACCACCACAGTGGAAAAAGCTGAAATGGAAAAAAGTTAGGTGTGGGTGTGGCGCTATTCTGGTATCAAGCGAGATACTATGCCTCTGTTGTTGTCACCTCAGTTGGTTTAGTATGAGTGTTAAGATGGCTTGAATTCCCAAAACACTTTTTTCAAAGGAAAGGGAAATTCTTAAACCAAGAGTAGTATAAAACAGAAATGCTGTGTATATGATTCCTTCAGCTCACCATCTATCATATGATACTTAATAACAGAATGAATGTATGAGTATATTCTGTTATTAAGTAGCACATGATAGATGGTGAGCTGAAGGAATCATATACACAGCATTTCTGTTTTATACTACTCTTGGTTTAAGAATTTCCCTTTCTTTTGAAAAAAGTGTTTTGGGAATTCAAGCCATCTTAACACTCATACTGATCCAACTGAGGTGACAACAACAGAGGCATAGTATCTCGCTTGATACCAGAATAGTGCCACACTCACACCTAACTTTTTTCCATTTGAGCATGGAAGATGGTGACAAGGTAGCTAGAGAGTAGAAGGTCTTGGGAGGAGCAAAGAACAGTTTGTTTGGCATTTTGAGACTAGGTTAGTAATGTAGCTGGGGGCCGAGTTCTGGATGAATTTGTAGGTTGTTGCTGGTATTTTGAATCTTATTTGCTGGGTGAGCGGAAGCCAGTGGAGGGATTGACAGAGAGGAGTAGCAGACAATGAATGGTTTGTAAAGTTGATAAGTCTGGTAGCAGCATCGACGATCGACTAAAGAGGGGATACCCTGTGTAAAATTTGGCCAACAAGGACAATACTAATGACAAACAGACTGTGCACTCTGCAAGTGCAGCTGCCCCAGAGCGTAGTAAATGAGCAGAATCTCTGCTGACTTCAATCATCCAATCATGTGCAAGGAAAAATGCTGTTTTGTAATTTTCCTTGCACGTGATTGGGTGCTCTTTGCAAAGTGAAGCTTTAATTCATTTACTAAGCTCTGGAGCAACTGCACTTGCATAGTGCGCAGTCTATTTGCCTTTAGAAAATTAACCCCAATGACTTTAAGTAGGATTTCATTCAGCATGATAATCAGACAACTAGGATTTGAAGAGGAAAAGGCCATTTGGCCAATGGCCATTTCTCTCATGTAGGTCTTCTTTAAACTAGAAGGTTGATTCTGGTTTTGAGTGGAGAACCAATATAAAAAATACAAAATATGGGGGGTACATACAACATCCCAGTAAATAGAGCCCTTTGTGGGAACTGAAACCAGAACCTCAGGAGTGCAAGTCAAATGCTAACAAGTAAACCACTGCACACAGAACAGCTTTTAATTAATGTTTCTTTCTTTACAGGGCTCAGTTCAGATTGTACTCCAAATGTAAATCTCCCAAAGAATTCAAAGGCTGGTCAAACCCAAAACCAACCACTTTCCCTGAGATGTCCAGTCCGCCTATGCTCCCATGATGAACCCATCGTGACCTGGTGCAGAGTAGAACGCAGAGGAAATAGTCAATGTGAGATTGTAAAGCCGGATGATCGGATCTCCTCCGGATGGGGAGAAAAGACAGAAAATGAAGCAGTTCATGTTCTGAAGTTTCAATTTGTGCAGTTAAATGACACTGGATTTTATCAATGTTTAGCAGCCTTTAAGGAGATGCAGATCATAGGAAGTGTGATAGAAGTCACTGTACCTGGTAAGTCTGCTCTGAAAATATGTTGTAATGATGATGCTGTATATAGAGTATGATTTGTAAAATTATAGTATATTATCTCCTTCATGCTAACATTTCAAAGTAGGCTACAGTAGAAGTATTTGCATCTGCTTGTGAACCGAAAGGAAGGGCTTGTCAACCTTTTCCATTCTAACGTATCAACATGCGTCAAATGCAATGTGCGGCACAAGAAAATGGTTAGGTTGCCCTGCTTTGTCTATAATCCAAATGCACCTCAATAGGGTTTGTTACAACTGAAGAAAGCAACGTAACACAAATCATGTTAAACACACCCTCTGAACTGTCATGTACACTACTCTATTGAAGTAAACGGGAATCTGCTGACTTGTGTTTGATGTGCACTTTAGGAAAATGCAGGAAAACAATGCCTTTTGTGCACAAAGTCTATGATATTGGCACAGCATCCTATTTCAAGCTTCAATGGTGCCATGGATATGGGGAGCATTGATGAACGAACGGAGGAAGCAGAGTTTTTGGATAAAACTAGGTTCCTTTTCCTGTGAGGACCATGGGGCATTTCTAGATACAACCAGATGTGTCCTCCAGAAAGATTTACATGTACAGCTCCACTGCCATGACATGCAAATCTTTTTACCCCAGTTAAAACATGAATCAGTGGTCCTGGCACGATTATCTAAGATCTACCCTGACACTTTGCCCCCATGTTTTAGGGGGTGCAGGCAGGAGGGAATAATTTTTCATATTTGGTGGTCCTGCCTGAAGGTCCAACAGTTCTGCACCAGGATATTTAATTTGCTTTACTCAGTGACCGGTTTGAATATCCCCAAACATGTTAAGACAGCATTATTTTCTGACCTTTCAAGTGAGTTACCCAAACATCTCAAAACCCTCTCCTTCTTTATCTTTTTAGCAGCTAAAATCACTATAGCAGGAGCATGGAAATCCCTTCTGCTAGTCAAACGCAAAATTGGCTAGTATCCTCTGGGACAAACAACTTTGATTTGAGAAAGTCTGGAACCCCTGGATTAGATACCTCCAATCTCCTTAGTGGGTGGGGTGGCCTGGGGGCTGGTAGTTTGGGATGTGGTGATCAACCACATATCTCTTCTCTTCCTTCTTCTTTATTCTACTCTTTTTCTTCACCCTTCTAGTTCCCATACAAAGTCTCCATGAATGCTTTGGCACAGGCTTTAGAGTTCTATCTAACTAGTGATGAGCCCGGGGTTCGAGTCAAACGTAAGTTCGACCCAAACTTCGGGTGTTCGTTTGTTCTAAAACAAATCGCACATATGGGGCGTTCCAGAAAATTTGAGCGCAGCGGAATGCCCCATAATGCACTGCGAGATCGCAGTGCATTGCTGTATGATGATTGGCCAAAGAATGCATCTGACCTGCATGCTTTGGCCAATCACAGCACGCTCTGCTGGGAGAGCCATAATTGGCCAAAGGCAGGGTGCCTTTGGCCAATCATAGCTCAGGGGGACTAAATCCATGCTATTACATAGTTACATAGTAGGTGAGGTTGAAAAAAGACACAAGTCCATCAAGTCCAACCTATGTGTGTAATTATGTGTCAATATTACATTATATATCCCTGTATGTTGCGGTCATTCAGGTGCTTATCTAATAGTTTCTTGAAGCTATCAATGCTCCCCGCTGAGACCACCGCCTGTGGAAGGGAATTCCACATCCTTGCCGCTCTTACAGTAAAGAACCCTCTACGTAGTTTAAGGTTAAACCTCTTTTCTTCTAATTTTAATGAGTGGCCGCGAGTCTTGTTAAACTCTCTTCTGCGAAAAAGTTTTATCCCTATTATGGGGTCACCAGTCTGGTATTTGTATATTGAAATTATATCCCCTCTCAAGCGTCTCTTCTCCAGAGAGAATAAGTTCAGTGCTCGCAACCTTTCCTCATAACTAAGATCCTCCAGACCATTTATTAGCTTTGTTGCCTTTCTTTGTACTCGCTCCATTTGCAGTACATCCTTCCTGAGGACTGGTGCCCAGAACTGGACAGCATACTCCAGGTGCGGCCGGACCAGAGTCTTGTAGAGTGGGAGAACTATCGTTTTATCTCTGGAGTTGATCCCCTTTTTAATGCATGCCAATATTCTGTTTGCTTTGTTAGCAGCAGCTTGGCATTGCATGCCATTGCTGAGCCTATCATCTACTAGGATCCCCAGGTCCTTTTCCATCCTAGATTCCCCCAGAGGTTCTCCCCCCAGTGTATAGATTGCATTCATATTTTTGCCACCCAAATGCATTATTTTACATTTTTCTACATTGAACCTCATTTGCCATGTAGTTGCCCACCCCATTAATTTGTTCAGATCTTTTTGCAAGGTTTCCACATCCTGCAGAGAAGTTATTGCCCTGCTTAGCTTAGTATCGTCTGCAAATACAGAGATTGAACTGTTTATCCCATCCTCCAGGTCATTTATGAACAAATTAAATAGGATTGGTCCCAGCACAGAACCCTGGGGAACCCCACTACCCACCCCTGACCATTCCGAGTACTCCCCGTTTATCACCACCCTCTGAACTCGCCCTTGTAGCCAGTTTTCAATCCATGTACTCACCCTATGGTCCATGCCAACGGACCTTATTTTTTACAGTAAACGTTTATGGGGAACTGTGTCAAATGCTTTTGCAAAATCCAGATACACCACGTCTACGGGCCTTC
Source organism: Aquarana catesbeiana (assembly GCF_042186555.1). Classification (NCBI taxonomy): domain Eukaryota; kingdom Metazoa; phylum Chordata; class Amphibia; order Anura; family Ranidae; genus Aquarana; species Aquarana catesbeiana. The sequence goes on from NC_133325.1 coordinate 770,867,215, forward strand.
CTTTATCTAGATGGCAACTCACCTCCTCATAGAAGGTTAATAGATTGGTTTGGCAAGAACGATTCTTCATGAATCCATGCTGATTACTGCTAATGATACAGTTCTTATTACTAAAATCTTGTATATAGTCCCTTATCATCCCCTCCAAGAGTTTACATACTATTGATGTTAGGCTAACTGGTCTGTAATTCCCAGGAAAGTATTTTGGGCTCTTTTTAAATATTGGTGCTACATTGGCTTTTCTCCAATCAGCTGGTACCATTCCAGTCAGTAGACTGTCTGTAAAAATTAGGAACAACGGCGTCTGGCAATCACTTGACTGAGTTCCCTAAGTACCCTCGGATGCAAGCCATCTGGTCCCGGTGATTTATTAATGTTAAGTTTCTCAAGTCTAATTTTAATTCTGTCCTCTGTTAACTATGGAGGTGCTTCCTGTGTCATGAGGATAAACACTGCAGTTTTGGTTACTGAAGCCCCCCGATTCACTTGTGAAGACTGAGGAGAAGAATAAATTCAATACCTTTGCCATCTCCCCATCCTTTTTAACCAGATGTCCTTCCTCATTCTTTATGGGGCCAATATGGTCTGTCCTCCCTTTTTTACTGTTTACATACTTAAAGAATTTCTTGGGATTTTTTTTGCTCTCCTCCGCTATGGATTTCATGTTCTATCTTAGCCGTCCTAATTGCACCCTAAAATTTCTTGCTGCATTCTTTATAAAGTCTGAATGCTGAGGATGATCCCTCAACCTTGTATTTTTTTAAGGCCTTCTCCTTTGCTTTTTATATGCATTTTTACATTGGAGTTAAGCCATCCAGGACTTTTGTTCGCTCTTTTAAATTTATTACCTAATGGGATACATTGGCTTATGCCCTTATTTATTAGGCTCTTAAAGCAAACCCATCTCTCCTCCGTATTCTTTGTTCCTAATATTTTATCCCAATTTATGCCTTTTAGCAAGGTTTGTAGTTTAGGGAAGTTGGCTCTTTTGAAATTCAGTGTCTTTGTATTCCCTGTATGTTTCCTATTTGTGTGATTTATACTGAAACTAATTGACCTGTGATCGCTGTTACCTAAATTAAACCGTATTTCCACATCCGTGATCAGGTCTGTATTGTTGGTAATCAGTAGATCCAGTAATGTTTGATTTCTAGTTGGTGCGTCTACCATCTGATCCATAAAATTGTCCTGCAAGACATTAAGGAACTGGTGAGCCTTAAATGAATGCGCGGTTCCCTCCGCCCAGTCTATGTCTGGATAATTAAAATCCTCCGTTATGATAACACTTCCCATCCTTGCTGCTAATCCAAATTGTGATAGTAGATCTGTCTCCATTTCCTCCCTCAGGTTAGGGGGCCTATAGCATACTCCCAGTATTATTTTCCCCTTAGCTTCATCCCTTTGGAGCTCTACCCATGAGGATTCCACCTCCTCCCTAGCTCCCTCAGTGGTGTCATCTCTCAGATTCACTTGTACATTATTCTTGATATATAGGCATACCCCTCCCCCTTTTTTACCCTCTCTATCCTTGCAGTATAGGGTATACCCTTGAATGTTTGCCAGCCAATCATGAGAGCTGTTGAACCAGGTCTCTGAAATTCCCACAAAATCCAAATCCTCCTCGTACAACAGTATCTCTAGTTCACCCATCTTGTCCACAATGCTCCTGGCATTGGTAAACATGCCACATAGTTTAGACCAGTTGCATATTGTCCTCGTATTGGGTGTTTCGAGATTGCAACTAGGACTTGCTACTATACTTACCTTGTGTTTTTGTGCTTTGGTTAACCTACCACTAATGCCCCCAATACTACCCTCTGGAATATCTTCCGCGCTGGCTATCTCTACCTCTGGACCCTCCCCCCATCGCCTAGTTTAAAAACCCCTCTAACTTTTTGGCCATCTTCATTCCCAGCAGATCTGCACCCTCCTCATTTAGGTGCAGTCCGTCCCTTGTATAGTAGTACCAGTTATCGACTGAAAAGTCGGCCCAGTCCTCCAGGAACCCAAACCCCTCCTTACTACACCAGCTCTTCAGCCACTTGTTTACTTCCCTAATCTCCCTCTGCCTTTCTGGTGTGGCTTGATGTACCGGTAGTATTCCTGAGAATACTACCTTGGAGGTCCTTTTCCTCAATTTAGCTCCTAAGCCCCTAAAATCGTTCTTTAGGACACTCCATCTGCCTCTGACTTTGTCATTGGTGCCAACGTGCACCATGACAGCTGGGTCTTCCCCAGCCCCTCCCAGTAATCTGTCCACAAGATCCGTGATGTGCCGAACCCGAGCGCCCGGTAGACAACATACTGTTCGGCGCTTCAGGTCTTGGTTACAGATTTCCCTCTCTGTCCTTCTAAGAATTGAGTCCCCTACCACCAGAATCTGTCTTTCCTTTCCCTTCGCTGCCCCCCCCCCACTCTCACTGGAGGAGTTCTTCCCCCGGCAGCTAGGAGAGTCCCTCAGCTCCAGCAGTGCTGGTCCCTGACTGGTTTCACCAATGTCACTCAATGGAGCGTACTTATTGGGATGCTCCAGTCCTGGATCGGCCTCCCTGGCACTTCCCCCTCTACCCTTCCTGACTGTCACCCATCTACTCTTTGCTAGTGCCTGCACCTCTTTGTCTCCACCCGCCTCTGTGCTGGCCCCTGCTGGCACCTGCCGTGTATGTTCCTGGCTCTCCTTTAGTATGGAGGGACTTCTCAGTGCTGACAGTTGCTTCCCCAGATTCAGAACCTGGGCTTTCAGGGAAACAATGTGCTTACATTTTGCACAGCAGTATTCGCCCTTGATCGGATGATCAAGGAACGCATACATGCAGCAAGATGTATAAAAATCAAAAAGTCGCGCTAAAGGTTAAAAGTGACAACAGGCAAATGCCTAGAAAACCTCATGGGAATGTGAAGGTGAATAATAATCACTGAGTGAATACATTTTGTAGGAGTGCTAAACAATATACATACACACTGTGAAAATAAATAAAACTGAAAATAATATTATATAAAATAGGACACAAATATTATAAACTATGTCCGTGTGAAAAAGTCAATATTACATGACCCAATCAATGACAAGTGAGTATCTCGAATATCTATAGGAATAATATTGTGACAAATCTGTGATAAAAAACTAAACCAAAATTGATGTATAAAAAAATATATAAAAAAATAAAGAAATAAAGGAAAAAACCTAAAAAAAGTACATAGCTAAACAAGAACAGTATTGATTAAAGTCCATCTGTGTTAAAAAAACATGCAAAAAAAATGGCTTGTCTCCAAGTGCTCTGTGAAATATTGTAACAAAATCTTGCTGTGGTGAAAAATAGAGTGCGTAGACAGACCTCCACCTCTTGGAAAAATTGCTGCCTCTTACCAGATAGAAATGGTCTCTTAGTTATAGGAGACCCAAGGGGCGGATGGCTGCAACCCCAGCCAGGGATCTCAAAGCAGGCACTCAGCGTCCAAGTCCAGGGACTCTCTCCAACCAGCCTCAGCAAATATGGAAATGTCACCATGCAAAAAACAAAGTGCTCCACATAGCATAAAACCCAGCGCACAAAGAAGAGAATCAGCCCCTACAGTTGAGATGGAAGGCTTTGGAGGGAAAATACCATACCCTGGTCACGCAAGGGTGAGAACCACTACTTTTTAGTTAACATGTTGATACCAATTTGGAGACCCAGAAGAAGTCTTCTGGGTCTCCAAATTGGTATCCAAATTGGTATTGAGCTAGATTAAGCAGGCAGGTTATTCAGTTAGTGGCAGGGTATTTGATATTGAGAGATATATATATATATATATATATATATATATATATATATATATATATATATATATATATATATATATATATATTCTGCATTTAGCATAGACTATATAATCAGTGTTTACTCTATATTCAGTCATGGCAGGCAGAGTGTGTGTGTGTATATGTATATGTATATATGTGTAGTATCCAGTGTAGCCTATATCTACAGTGCATCCAGTGTAGCCTATATGTACAGTGCATTCTGTGATGTACTGTTTCTAATACACGTCAGGCGGTGTATTAATATATATATTCAGATGAACTCTGTCACTGCGGAGATACCACCACGTATCCACCTCCAGTTCCCGATGCCGCACTACGAAACGTTTCGCGCTATGAATTTCCCAGTCTCCTTGTCAACCTTTACTATGGCCCTGTTCAACTTATCCACAGACCTGGAAAAACGCCAGGTAGTGCGACCTACAATGTCAGACCAAACCACCACAGTATGAGGAAAGGCAATCTGCAGACGGAGTACATCAAACTTGACGTCTCAAATGAGGTGACGGCTCGACCGAACCCCTAGATCATTGCCTCTAGTGTGGAAGACCAGGATGTCAGGGACCCTATCCCACCTAGAAAGCCTATGTACCTCCGGGATTACACTACTCCATAACAATCCTGGGACCCCTATCCACCTGATGCTGGCCTCAGACCTGGGAAATCCCAGCTGACGGCCATTAGGCCTGACATCAGCCCTCTTAGCCCCCCAATGAACAAAGGAGTGTCCCAAAATCCACATGAGGCAAACATGATCTGAAAAGAAATACAGAAAAAAAAAGAAAAAACATAACACATAACATGGAACATACCAAACACACAACAGCACACGTAATAGGAATAATTTAACAGACGGCCCAGAGAATCCGGGGATATTAAATCAAGTGAGGACACACATAAAGTTTAAAGCCTGTTTGACTCCCACCTGCCGATGCGTTTCACCACCGCATTATCCAATCCCCACAGGGCAGCCTCAGTGGCAGCCCCTATGCGGAAAGAATGAGAAGAGTACCTATGTAGCTACATCAGTCGTGGGACAGCGCTGAAGAACCGACACGAACTGAAAATTAGACAAAGTCGACCCATTCGAATAAGTAAGAAAGGAACCAGACACCCCGGGTCTAAGCCGTAAATATTCCTCCACCGCTGAAACCAGGCAGTAGGGCGAACCAGGAATCCGTAGTAACCTGTCGTGAGCCCCTCTTCCCGCTTGGTCCATCTTGGATCGGCGGATAAACAGTACTACAGAAAAGCCATCACAGCAGACGTCTGCTGCTGACAAGCCCCCCTGTGCAGCCTTGGATGGACTGACCAACTCACCCACCCTAAGAGCTCCATAAAAAGCCAGAGGCTGCCCGGAATAACAAAATTTCAAAACCAGACAAACACACCACAGGCGTCTGCATGAACAGGGACCATAGAATGTCAAAAGTAATAGGCCAGCGGCCATCTGGTCACCGGGCACCCTTTCATTAACCTCTCAGGGCCTGTTTTACCAAAAAATCTGTTGTAAAATCTGGCTGGGATGCCTGGCAATATAAAAAGGAATGCCAAACAGGACAACTTTCGGTTCATAGCGGAAATGGACACGCCAGCAGAGAAACACAGACAAATGAAATAAATCACAAGATGTCTGACCTCAGAACTGACCATTGCAACCCCTGCCCACTGCAGCAGCTCCCCCCACTTCCGCCAGACCCTGGTGTAGTAAGACCACGTTGACTCACTCAAGGAGCGTCAATCAAACTGGAGGCGATTCCAATGCAATCCGCCACAGCCGAAGAGGTTCCCCGTTGCTCCACGCCTGGTGCCAACTCCCGGAACCTGTCCAACTGAAAGCGAGAGAGAGTGTCAGCCAAGGTATTCTCCACACCTGTTGAGCCGGCCACATCTGTGAAAAGCTCAATATCATAGTTGCTGACCGGCCCCTCCATCCAGATTAACCGACCATTGAAAGTGCCCAAAAATTCGTGCTACACCAGCAGGTTGGCCCTGTGCAGGGAGTTCAGCCGAACAAAATGTTTGGGCGAACTGACCCCAGCAGTGGTGGTCGATAGCCGCCGACAAAAAACCCTATCCATCTGCATAATACAGCACACAACATTAAGCTTGCCGAGGAGAGACTGTAGCTGTCGAAGCTGGATCTTGTGTTTGCCAAAGACCAAACAAACCTCCTCCTTAAGAGCAAGCAGCTTGTCGTCAGGCAGACGTCACTCCATCGCTTGGGAATCAATCATTATCCCCAGGAACTTGATTGTTGACGTGGGGCCCTTTGTTTTGTCCGCTGCGAGAGGAATGCCAAAGCGCTCAGCGAGGTGCTGAACCATAGCCAGCAAAATACCGCATAAATTTGAAGAGGGAGGGCCAACACACAGAAAGTCATCTAAGTAATGGATAACCGAATTGACCCCCGCCACCTCCCGAACCACCCATTTGAGAAAAGAGCTAAATGTCTCAAACAAGGCACAAGAGATGGAGCAGCCCATAGGCAGGCAGCGATCCACATAAAAGGCACCCAACTATCTGCAGCCCAAAAGATGAAAACTGCTCGGGTGGACTGGCAGCAACCGAAAGGCAGCCTCGATGTCGGTCTTAGCCATAAGGGCACCCTGACAATAGTGCCAAACTCAAAAAACGGCAGCATCAAACGAGGTGTAAGACACCGCACACGCCTCAGGGTCAATGGCATCATTAACTGACCCACCTTTTGGAAAGGAAAGATGTTGGATCAGGCAAAATGTATTGGGCTCCTTCTTTGGAATGACTCCCAAAGGCGAAACCACCACATTATTCAGAGGGGGATGAGTAAAAGGGCCACACATGCGGCCCAGTAACACCTCCTTAGGGAGTTTTCGGAAACCACTTCAGAGTGTAACAGAGCCAACCGCAAGTTGTCAGCCGTAGGAGGGATCTGAGAAAGGGAGCAAGGGATCAAGAAGCCCTCCGCGAAACCCACCTGCAATAACCGAGTTGCAGGCCGATCCGGATATCTACTTAGAAAGGGGTCTTTCCTGTTCACCCTCACTGGTGTCCTGCCATTTTCCCATAGTATCGCTGGGACGTGCCGTGCCGGCCTTGAAACAGCGAGACAGGGGGTGAGCCCCCCCGCAGAGAGAGCATTCGCGTTTGTATCAGCAGCTGGTGCCGAATCTACAAGAACCCTCATTGAACTGCCAACACTGGCCCCGCCGTTTTGCGGCCGGTTGTCCCAGGGGGGTTGTCCTCCCAGCCCCTGCTGGAAAAAACGAAGTAAAGGCCCCTGGCGAGGACATAAGTTTCATCCATAAACTGATGTCCTTATGATCCCAGTGTAGCGAGGGCCGTACAGCCTTTCGTTGACAAAACTGTTCGTCATACTTAAGCCAAGCCACTCCCCCGTAAACCCTCTGTGACTTGCTAATGGCATCCAGATAACAAAAGAAGGGGGAACAATTCTCAGGAAATTTCTCCCCTCTAACGCTCGCAAAGATGGCAAAGGCCTGGAGCCAACTGCTAAACGTCCGTGGAATCAGACGGTAATGACGCTTTTCCTCATCCTCCTTCTTGGACTTTTCCGGTTTTATCCGGTCCAAGTTAAACTTCTCAAGAGGCAACAACGTGAACATCTCCAAATTTTTTCCCGCACCTCAGGTTTGAGGTGCACACCCAAAGAACCTTCAAAACAGACATACACCTCACATTTGGCCGAATCGGCCAAGCGAACTGAGTCCGTATTCTTACTAGCATCCCTCTGCGGGTCCACAGAGGCAGCGGCACCCACCCCCATAGTCGCCGTATCCCCCCGACATCACTCCATCCACCTGCCCCTGACCGGGCACAGGCGCAGAAACTGACGGAACCTGGGTAACCACCCGACCCACCCCCAGCGAGTCTGGAACCCAAACTGCCACCGGTGCAGCACCCGCAGACGAATCTGCATTGAAACGTTGCACCAAGGAATGCAGTCCGACCAAAAGGTCATGGACAGCTGCCCGCCGTGGGGGGGGGGAGAGGCCCTGCCCACCGGAGAGATAGAGATACCCAAACCCACCCTGGGGCCTGTCCACCCCTAACACCCGACACAGGGGACACTGAAAGCTGTAAAGAAGAGACATTAGAAGATATGGACTTACCAGGCCTACCAGGACCAGATCCCACAGCCTCAGTTCCAGAATCCATCGTTGACAACCTCAGCGGAGCGATGTCATCTTCTGCGCTGGACAGCTCCCCCTCTGAATGCTAGGAATCCTGGTGCTTGTCTGGGCTCAGGGCTGGCGGGGATGCACCAGCCGCAGAAGGCCCCGGCAGTTCACTGTCCCTCCTCCATCTCTGCCCTGCAGGACTGGCATGCCCGGCCGATGCTGTGTGGCTCCTCTTCACCCCACCACTGGCGGGAGGGGCCCTGCTGCTCCAACCTATTCCTGAGCCCCGTGGATCCTGCACAGATCTGGGGGTGATGGGGTCTCTGGCCACTCTGCTTGACTGGCTGTGACCTGCTTGGCGACTCCTCCCACACTGAGTCGCCGCTCCTGTCACAGCCCTCACCTGGGAGGCATGTGTACTCTTCCTCATGTGTGGCATGTGTACTCTTCCTCAGCCTGGCAGGGACTGGGGACGGCGCAGGGCTATGTCCCCCTCCCGCGGAGCTCTGCACATGATGGAGATTCCTTCCAGCACCTGCACCGGAGCTAGCCAGAGGAGGCTGAGCCGGCTGGACTGGAGGGTTCAAGTCCGGGCTCCCTGGGTGGTGCTGGGCTTGTGGGGAATGTAAAGGGCTAAAACACTCTGGGGGGCATGCCCGCCGAGCGTGTCTGCCCTATGTCTCAACCGAAGTCATGGCAGAAGATCCCAGAAGGGCTGCAATCTGGCTCTGCAGCCAATCTGTCCCCATAGAGTACGCCATGGAGCGGAGCTGCGCCTCTAGTAGCCAGGAATCTGCCATGGGAGAGCCATTGAGGAATGTTTCTCCTCCTCGTGGCAGTCATGTTTAACAGCAGGGCCCATTCCTGCATCCAACGAGTATCTGTGAGGGGTTACAGTGCTGTGGCACCACCACCATCACCCAAGGCCCAATTTTTATGCCCCTGTTTAACAGAGGGCATGTAATTACAATTCTTGATATAATATTTCACAGCAGGTCTAGTTCCTGCCCCCAACAAGCGTAACTGTGAGGGCTTACAGTGTTCTGGTACCACCAACACCTAAGGCCCAATTTTCTGCAGGGTATATAGGGCAGGCCGTATAGTATATATATATACTGCTGTTCAGAGTATATAGTGCCTGGGGGCCTAGGGGACCCCCACGCAAAATTTTACAAAAATTTTCGTGCAGGCTTCCCCTTAATATCCATACCAGACCTGAAGAGCCATTTTTTGGGGGTATTCTTGGTATTTTTATCTATATTGCCGGGATCTGACAATACATTACAGCCACAAGCAGTTTTAAATTACATTTTTTCCTTTAGAAATGTAATTTTGCTGTGGTACTATTATAAACATGGGAAAGATGCGCTACATTACAGGCATACTAAGGACACCCCCAGGCACGATACTTAATGGAATATTTAAATTTTATTTTTTCACTTTACATAGTTACATAGTAGGTGAAGTTGAAAAAAGACACAAGTCCATCAAGTCCAACCTATGTGTGATTATGTGTCAGTATTACATTGTATATCCCTGTATGTTGCGGTCATTCAGGTGCTTATCTAATAGTTTCTTGAAGCTATCGATGCTCCCCGCTGAGACCACCGCCTGTGGAAGGGAAATCCACATCCTTGCCACTCTTACAGTAAAGAACCCTCTACGTAGTTTAAGGTTAAACCTCTTTTCTTCTAATTTTAATGAGTGGCCACGAGTCTTGTTAAACTCTCTTCTGCGAAAAAGCATTATTAAAATCACTGCTCCCGAAATAAAGTTTTTAAAACTTTTTCTTGCATTGATACATGTCCCCTGGGACATGTCCCCTGGGACAGGACCCGGGTCCCCAAACACTTTTTATTGCAATAACTTGCATATAAGCCTTTAAAATGAGCACTTTTGATTTTTCACGTTCGCGTGCCATAGACTTTAACGGTGATCGTGTGTTCAAACACATCTTTTGCCTGTTCGCATGTTCTGCTGCGAACCGGGGGGTGTTTGGCTCATCCCTATTTCTAACCTAGTCTAAGTATGGAAGCATGGTGTTCTTTTGTTTTGTACTGGAGATTTTGTTCAGTTTTATAGAACCTGTTTCCATAGCCCCAACCACCGCTCTCTGTGCTTTCTGCTCGCCATCATCCTATACCTCAGGACGTAGTTGGTTGAGGACTTCCCCTTTAATATTGCTTAGATGGTTTATGATTAGGGATGAGCCGAACACCCCCCCCCCCCCCCCCCCAGTTCGGTTCGCAGCAGAACATGCGAACAGACAACAAATTTGTTCGAACACCGTTAAAGTCTATGGGACACGAACATGAATAATCAAAAGTACTAATTTTAAAGGCTAATATGCAAGTTATTGTCATAAAAAGTGTTTGGGGACCTGGGTCCTGCCCCAGGGGATATGTATCAATGCAAAATAAGTTTTAAAAATGTCCGTTTTTTGGGAGCAGTAATTTTAATAATGCTTAAAGGGAAACAATAAAAGTGAAATATTCCTTTAACTTTTTTACCTGGGGGGTGTCTATAGTATGCCTGCCAGTCCCTGCACAAAATGACATTTCTAAAGAAAAAAAGTAATTAAAAAGTAATCGCGGCTATTAATGAACTGTCGGTCCCGGCAATACACATAAAAGTCATTGAAAAAAACAGCATGGGATTCCCCCACAGTCCATTACAGGCCCTTCGGGTCTGGTATGAATATTAAGGGGAACCCTGAACCAAAATTAAAAAAAAAAAATTGCGTGGGGGTCCCCCCAAATTCCATACTAGGCCCTTTAAAAATGTAATTTTGTGGAGGGACTGTTGTAAACACGGGAAACATGCGCCACTTTACAAGCATACTATAGACACCCCCCAGGTACAAAATTTAAAGGAATGTTTCACTTTTATTGTTTCAATTTAAGCATTATTAAAGTCACTGCTCCAAAAAAAATGTCAGTTTTTTTGCATTGACACATGTCCCCTGGGGATGAGGTAGTTTTGTTATCTTCCAATTAGAGACCATTGCTTGACAATCACCTGTACAAATTTGTACCTTTATTGTCTTGTCTAAACTTTTCAATGAAAGTTATTTGAAAAGATCTTGAATAAGTTGCAAAATCATTTAGAATGCTTTACACCCATGTTCTTAGCTATAAAAGAGTCTGAGGCAGTGGGCCATTTTGGAAGCATTGGCGCGGCCATTTTGGAAGCATTAGCGCATTTGTTGTCACATTGCTGACCTCCCCATTATCTTTAGCATCTCCTCTGACTTGGTAAACAGTGTGCTCCGTTCTTCACTTCTATAGCCTCAGACACAATGCAGCTCATGTTTCCAGGGAAGAAAAACTAGAGAAATAAAATTGCAAAATCATTTATTAAATAGAAATTACAGAAGTACTGTATACTTAGAGGACTATAAATATAATCTGTATATCATTTGTACTTCCCTTTAATTTTTCCCATGAGCATTTATAATTAACCAGTAACTATGTAGTAATAGTTTCTGCTGTGCAAGATAAGATAGGAATAAGTATTTTGTTATACATGATATATTTCTAATATTTAGGAAATATTATGCAAGGCTTTACAGAATACATACCAGTGTTGCCAACCGTCAGTATTTTTACTGACAGCCAGTAAAAAACAGGCACTTTTCTCCTGCCAGTTAAATGCCAATGACAGGAAAAGGTTGGCAGTAAATAATATGGCTGCGACGCTCGGCTCGAGACTGCGCACACGCAGTTCTGGTCCGGAGCCGTTCAAAACCATCCGAGTACCTGCTACAGTGCGTTCAGGCAGTGCTGGCGGGGGCAATCTGGTGGAGGCGGTGCCTGAGCGTGTCGTGTGATGTCATGGTGCAAGGGAGCCGAGCGGAGCGGTCCGGAGTTTGATATGGGGATCTGCGGGACGGGAGCAAGGCAAGCCAGGAGCAGGGCTGTCAGTGCTGTTTGGACTGGAGTGGACTAAACGGACCACCTGGTGTGGAGAGAGAGTGTCACTGTGACACAGGAGGGGCGTGCCGTGTCGTTGAGGTGTCATCATCATCATCATCTATGCTGCTGCACACTGCTGTCAGTGTCACTGTGAGAGTCAGTTTCATGTGTGTGCCGCATATTCTAATTTCTTGCCCTCCTGAGTCCTGTCTCTGACCTACTTACTTACTATATCCAAAATAAAATAAGAAATATGTTTTCTGCCTTAATATCTACCTTACATCATATTGCTAATTGCATATTGTACTTGTTTGTAGCCTAAATACTGAAATTTGCACTTTAAACTGTAATTTTGTAACTTTGCGTTTGATGGAACAGTGGCAGCAATTGATGGGCACAGTGGCTGCGTTTGATGGCACAGTGGCTGCGTTTGATGGCACAGTGGTGGCAATTGATGGACACAGTGGCTGCCTTTGATGGCACAGTGGTGACAATTGATGGGCACAGTGGCTGCGTTTGATGGTACAGTGGCGGAAATTGATGGGCACAGTGGCTGCGTTTGATGGCACAGTGGCTGCATTTGATCGCACAGTGGCGGCAATTGATAGGCACAGTGGCTGCGTTTGATGGCACAGTGGCAGCGATTGATGGTACAGTGAGGCTGCAATTGATGGGGGTTTTTTCAGAATTTTTCAGTTTGTTTGCGCCCCCCCAGAAAATTTTGAGCACCAGCCGCCACTAAACAAGAGGATCTGCTTCTCTATGTTGCAGACTTCAGGAACAGATCTTCTGCTAAACTCAGAGTACAATCCTCCCATGAGTGATTACGGAAGGCCAGAGGTATGAACCCCTCAGGAGAGCAACTACCTGGCCCAATTTCAGAGTACAGCCTTCCCACAAGAGCCTAGGGGAGGCCAGGGGCATGACCCCTTTAGGAGAGAAACTACCAGTATCTTGCAGTAGAATAGTACTCACATAGCCGGGGAAGAAGCTAGGCCCATCCAGCTTCCTTCAGGTGCCTTCCAGTAGGGCTGTGCAGACTGGATCTTTAGGAGAAACCTTGGGGTGTCAGAGAAACTTTCAGGTGTGCCACAGCCAGGACCTTGATAAACAATAGTTTAAATCAGTAGAATGGTTTAGGGGCTATAGCCACCCCCACCCTGACAGGTGGAATCCCTTCAACAGGAAGACACTGCTATTCTACAGCTCTATTTATGTGCTCCTAGTTATTGTTGATTGAGAGAGTTTAGTTCCACTTCGGGGTACAGTAGGCTTGTGCCTATAGGCAGCCAAGAAAAACAAGCAGCTTTTCCCTGAACAAGACATTAATCGCACATTTTTTCCCCCATCATACATACAGTCATCTCATTAAAGCCTGTTTACATATTGTCAAAATACTATATTAGTATAAGTTAGGACCAGTAAAGTAAGAAAAGGTTCTATGTACCAGACATCCTAGCAGAAGGTGCTCTGTGTGCCAAAGACTACAGGCTCTGGGGGGAACTTACCCTTGTGTAGAGCATGTGGTTTGCAGTCAGAAGATGTGACGCTTGCTTTAATAGCGAGGACAGAAACTATCACTGGGAAGTGTGGTTTCGCCTTTGGCAACTCCCATTACCCTAAGGCCAGGTCTTGGTACACAGTAGTAAAGTTTCTGGCCTGCTGGCCCAAGGGAATAAGTGCAGATAACAGAAAAGAGCATCTAAAATATTCAGGAGGATGTGGTGTGACGTGTAGCACATCAGGAGAGAATCCATACGAAAGTCCAGAGATGGTGGTGTCCAGGACAGGTTGTAGACAGTAAAGCTGACCATACACTAATAGAATTTAGTTTTCCATAGACTTCTATTGCATCAGATAAAGGACACATAGCCCTATTCTTCTTAAAAGGTACAGCAACCAAACAGAAGTCCAGACACACTCAAGGCATTTTAAGACAAAATTAGGTGTCTATGTAAAAACAAAAATGGCAGCTGCTCAAATCAATTTGTAGCACCCTCTTAGTTAGAGTATAGGATGTCAGGCAAACATCAAAGTAGCTCTTCTGTAGCCAGTGGAGCTACTTTGCTCAGTGTTTCACAGACTACTGGCCTGATTATTTCCCCCTGCTTTTTAGACGGTTCTGAGACTGCAGTGGGAGGAAAGGCAGAAGGGCAGTCTTAATATTTATGGCTACAGATGGCTGGAGAGCCCATAAGTAGTCTGAAACCTAGAGCAGAAGGTGAGTTGGTCCTGGGTCCCTTCTTGCAAGAGGAGCCCCTGTAGTCTGCTGGAACGTTACTGGAGGGTCATCAAGGTCTCAGGTGCAGCATAGCTGGGGCCTATCTCCAAGTCTAAACTGGAATTGTAGGTCTAGAGAGCTCGCTGAAGAGTTCCCGGTGGAAGTTGGAGGACGGTTCTCCTGTGGTATTGTAAGTTTGTTTCTCCCTCACTGAAGAGTGCCTGGTGGATAACGGAAGGAGGCAACCAATGATTTTGTGGCATTGTGAGTACTGACCTGAATTTAGAGCCTTAGTGACTGCGTACAGTTCTCAGCTCTACATAAAGGCCCTAGCTATTACTCAGTCAGAATAGATCTTTGTGGGAGCCTAATGTTTTCTACCGCTTACACACAGACAAGGTGGCAGAAGAGGTGTCCTTCAATCACCATTGTTTTCTCTGGGGTATCCCATACTCCCCCTCACCCTATCCAAGTTCCTACAGCAATAAAGAGCATAAAGCATCTGCTAGACTCTTTATTCAGCCAGAGAGCGAAAAATGCTGTGTGCCTGGCTTTCTCTACACTACTTTGCGGGTAGAGAACCATTCAAACTACAGCAGCCCCTTTGGGGGTAGCAACACATGTGGCGTTTCTCATCCTGGATATTCCCCTTTTGTGCATGTAGCCATTGTTAGTGACAATTAAAAGGTGGATCAAAAGCCCAGGAGTGAATGCATTTTCTGGTGGACAAGCAAGGGTTAATTCCCGGTACAGTTATGGAGGACAGTGGGTAAGTTAATCATCTACAATAGAAGTGGTGGGCTTTAAAATAAACCTGTTATTTTGCCTGAAAAAGCCAAAGCGACAGGTTGGCTTTAAGTAAACACCTTGGGGAGGGCGTGGTTAAGATGGCGACCTGAGAGGGCGTGTGTGTCGGGCGCTCCGCATCTGAAAGGCTAAATTATCTGTTTCACACAGGACTATCGCATCCTATCCTGACCGAGAGGTGCAGGCTGGTGGTCCCGGGCATGAGAGGGGGAAACTCCGGATCGAATCGCAAGTGGAATCCTACCCCAAAATCCCCGCCGCTGCCCCGGGGTACACGTGCTCTCGACACGATTAACATGGCGTCACAAACTGATCAGTCGGACCCGTCCTCTCTAGGGAATGAGCAGTTTAATGCTTTAATGCAAGCCATCACGGGCTGCCAGACCACGCTTACGGCGAAAAATTTAGCAAATTCAGATGAAGATGGGCCTGGTGAGAAGAGACATGGACAAGTTCCGTGACAGGTTATCGGAGACTGAGAGAAGGATCGGGGACACAGAGGACACAATTTGAGAGCATGATGCCTCCCTCTGTACTCTGCAACTCAAGATGAAGGACGTGGAGTCTCGTGCGGAAGACCAGGAGAATAGGAATCGGAGGAATAACCTCCGCCTGGTGGGCCTTCCTGAGGGTGCCGAAGGCCGCGATCCGGCTGCATACACGGAGAGACTCTTGCGCGAACTACTGCCACAGGCTCCTTTCTCCCCTTACTTTGCGGTGGAAAGAGCGCATCGGATGCCATCCATCAGGGGCCCGCCGGGGGCTCCACCAAGAACCTTTATTTTCAGGCTACTTAATTTCAGAGACCGGGACCTGGTGCTCCGTGAGGCATGTAAACTGGAGGAGCTGCGCTACGAGAATGTGAAAATTATGCTGTTCCCAGACTATTCCATGGAAACACAGAGGCAAAGGCGTATTTTTGACCATGTCAAAGCCCAGCTCCGTACGAAGGGGATGAAGTATAATATGTTATTCCCGGCCAGACTTAAGGTGGTGGACGGTGAGTCATCTAAGTTTTTTACATCCCCTGAAGAGGCAACCCGTTGGCTGGAATCCCTCCCCAGAGCTTGTTGACCAAGTTCTCCGCCTTGAGTCCATTTCCCCTTCTCCCTCCCGGTCACATGCTGTCCTTGCCTGCATAGAAGCTACTTCGCTCACTTATCCCTTGTGGCTATAACCCCTTCTCTTTTTGTTGAAACTATGCAGTGGGAAGCCCCCTCAGAGACCAAGGGTTTATGCTACCCGGCAGGTGGAGACCTGAGTCCCGACACTTGGGAAACTATAGGGGTTTCCTCACTAGGGTGCCATGTGGTGAGCTGATGAGACGCGCCCCCCCATATGCTGGGCTGTATTCCATGTGCAGCGAAGGAAGTGTACGGGCAACTGTTCTGGACTGTTTCGCTGGACATCTTATGTATTGTCTCTCCCCCCGCAAGATGGAACTGCGGATCCTCCCTCCCCCTTGTTCTTTTCTTTTCTTTTTAATCCCCTGGAAGGAACTCTTAAATGCTCCCCTGCCCATACTTTTCGGCCGAGGGGGTGAGAGGAAGACTCCGGATCCCCTGCCTCTACAGCTACAAGACTCACATGTAACTATGCTCTAATCCCTGTTCAAGGATTATTTCTATGCCGAGACTTACTATCACCCATTGTTGCTCACCGGGAGCATGAGATGGGGGTGGACATGGAGGAATGTAAGAGACTGTATCCCTCCTATTAGCTCTGTGTTTTAGTTTTTCTCACGGAGTCTCTAATCGGTCACTGCAGGTTAAATTGTAACTAAGTTTGAGCCCTTAGATTGATCTAAGTGTAACATGCTAATTATTCTAGATAGATATGTTCTTGTATGTGTGTTTTACTACCGCAAGTTGCCTTCAGACATAACTGTTGGCGGAGTGTCCTGTTCCCGCCTTCAGGAATTGTGTCCTAGGTGTGCTGTCTCTTACGCACTCCCCCCACAGGAGACTTTCCTACACCATAGATATATAAGTGTTTTGTTGGGATAGGTTCGGGTACACAGACACCCTGAGATATGTTTATCAGGGTGTGGGGTGGGTCGGGTGGGGTTTTATGTTTCTTTTGTTGTTTTTCTTTTTTTCCTTTTCCTTTCTTTAGGTACTTGTTTTGTTTGTTCACAATTGTTCGGACAGGGAGTAGTGATGGCAAATGTGCATGAGTTGCGGTGCTTTACTCTACTAATCTGGATATTATGGGTCAGCAGGCTCTCTGTTGATCTGGGCTCGGTGGGTGTGTTAGTCTCTTCGGGTCCTGGCCACAAGGATTTCCCGGTATTTAGCCCCCCCATTTTTATAATATGGCTCCATTGAAAATTCTATTGTGGAATGTCAGAGGTCTAAACAATAAAATTAAACGTTCCTTAGTCTTCGAATATATGAGAAAATATAACCCCCAAATTTGTATATTTCAAGAAACTCACTTAGTAGGTAGTAGAATTATGAGTCTTAAACGTCCCTGGGTGGGCCATTATTACCATGCCACCCACTCGAGCTACTCCAGTAGGGTTAGTATTTTGATACATAAATCCCTGGGCTTTGAACTCCTTGGGGTAAAATTGGACCCGGAGGGACGGTACTTGTTGATACGCGTGCTTTTTGACATGATTGAAATGGTGATCGTTGGTTTATACTTGCCACCTCCTGCTACTCTATCTCTCCTCCAATCCATTGCCTCTCTGTTGACACAATTCCCCACAGATAACGTTCTCCTAGTCGGAGATTTTAATATCCCACCTAACTCATCTATGGATAGGCTTTCGTCAGATTCCCAAACAGATTCTGCCCTCTCTAGATGGGCGCAGATGTTCGGATTGGTGGATGTTTGGCGGTGGAAGCATCCCTTGGAATGCATGTGTACCTGTCACTCCTCATCACATAACACACTAGGCATGTGCAATTCGTTTCGTTCCGAATTCGTTTTTTAACGAATTTCAACAAATTCGTTAATTCGGGAATATCCGAATTAACGAAAACCCGTTTAACTAATTTTTTCTGAATATTCGTAAATTCGTTAAAATTGGACATTCGTAAATTCGGGCATTCGTACATTCGCAATTTATATTCGTACATTAGTAAATTAGTGAATTCGTAAATTTGTAAATTCGAAAATTCGGAAATCTGAAATAATAGTTAACTAATAATAACTTAACTATTACCCTGTTTCCCCGAAAATAAGACCTAGCATGATTGTCGGTGATGGCTGCAATATAAGCCCTACCCCCCAAATAAGCCCTAGTTAAAGTCCTTGTAGGTCTTGTTTTCAGGGTAGGGCTTCTTTTGGGGGAAACAGGGTAGAGCTTATTTGGGGGGTAGGGCTTATATTGCAGCCATCACTGACAATCATGCTAGGTCTTATTTTCGGGGAAACAGGGTAGTAATTACTAGTAACTTTTAATTTATAGGTATTGTAATTTCCTTTTAAATTTGGCTGTTCGTGAACGTAACACATACAAATGTATCCGACGTTATGAATGATCCAAAAAAACAGAATGGAACGTAATGAATTAATAATAATAAATAACAATAATAATAATAATAATAATAACAACGTTTTATTATTATTATTTATTATTAATTTGTTCCGTTCCATTTGTTTAGATGCAGCATTAGTTTTGGATAATTCGTAACTTCGGTTAAATTTGTATTTGTTACATTCACTGACAGTCAAATTTGAAAGGAAATTGCAATACCTATAATTTAATAGTTAGTTACTATTTCAGATTTTTGAATTTTCGGGTTTTTGGATTTTCAAACTTCGAATTTACAAATTTCCGAATTTTCTAATTTCCAAATGTACGATTTTACGAGTGAACGAATGAACGAATGTTCGAATTACGAATGTACGAATGAACGCATTTACGAATGAACGAATTTACGAATCGCGATCATAACGAATGACCCGAAAAACGAAAAAAATAATAAACTAATGTAACGAAAACGAACAAATTTTTTTGGCTGTGCACATGTCTATAACACACTATCCCTTATAGACCTTCTATACGCTAGTATCAGTATGCTCCCCAAAATACAGGATATCAGTATGCTACCCCGAGGTATATCAGACCACTCTCCTCTGCTTTGTTGCATCCAAACCACAACACCCTCAGCAGACAGGATCTGGCGCCTATCCAGATTTTGGATAACCCATCCCACCATAGAGTTTGAAATAACCAGTTTAATTAAACAATTCTGGTCACTAAATGCAGGCACCACCTCACCGGGGAACGAATGGGAGGCCTTCAAGGCCTACATTAGAGGTTGTTATATCTCCTCTATTGCTACTGAACGCAAAAATGATCTGATTACATTGGAACAGGCTGAGGCAGAGGCCCAGGCCCTCGAGTCTCGTTATGCTCAGACCGCCAATTCCATCACAGGTCAAGATATGAGGGTAGCATATAGAGAGGTGATGTTACTCAGGGTGGCAAAGGTAAATAAGCGGCAACTAGTTCAAACCCAGAGAATTTTTGAGCAGGGGGATAAAACGGGCAGATTGCTGGCCTGGATTTCTAAGGAGCAGTCCACAGTCTCCACTATAGCCGGCTTAGAAAAGAGGACGGGACCTTGGTGGCTGCCCCGGTGGAAATCAATGCCTGCTTCGTGGATTACTACTCTAAACTGTATTCCTCTAGGGTGGACCACTCCGTCAGAGAGCTATTTGAGTTTCTAGATAGGGTATCATTCCCGGTTCTTTCCCCCTCAGTGAGAGAAAGTTTGGAGGCCCCGATTACCCTAGAGGAGGTACAAACAGCGCTAGGTTCAATGCAATCAGGTAAAACCCCGGGATTAGATGGATTCCCACCAGAATTCTACAAACAAAACATAGGCTGCATAATATGACTACCAAAACATTACAGACGGGGACCCTTCCTCCTTCCATGGCCCAAGCTATTATAATAGTGATTCCTAAAGCGGGTAAGGACCCTCAATTATGCTCGTCATATAAAAATCCTTGTTAGACGTTTGAACGAGGTGATACTCACTCTGGTGCATGAAGACCAATCGGGTTTCATGCCAGGCAAGGGAACGGATATCAATCTCTGTAGACTCCGTAGACTGTACTCGGTCTTGGCCTCGGGGACCGGAGACGGCCGCCCTGCAGTAGTGGCCTCTCTGGATGCAGAGAAAGCTTTCGACTCGGTCGAGTGGCAATATCTGTGGGAGGTCCTCCGCAGGTTCAGTTTTGGTCCAGTCTTCATCTCCTGGGTCGAGGCCGTGTATAGGTCTCCGATGGCCAGGGTTCGTACCGGTACTGTCCTCTCCGCACCCTTTTCTCTGAATAGGGGAACGAGACAGGGATGTCCCCTCTCCCCGGGGCTATTTGCACTTGCACTTGCGATAGAGTCCATGTCAATCCTCCTTCGCTCCGACCCTGAGATCCCTATAGGCCCCCTCCACGAAAAAGTATCACTATATGCCGACGACACCCTCCTGTATCTTACAGATGACGGCACTTCCCTGCAGACTGCACTCTCGGTTATTGATGAATTCGGGCGGTACTCAGGGGTGTGTATAAACTGGGGAAAGTCCATACTGTTCCCACTTCATCCTGGCACCGATTCCCCCCCCCCCGGATGAGCAACTCCGGAGGGTTTCCCAGTTCAGATACCTGGGAGTGGAGATACACAGAGACCTAAAGCAATTTATTCCCTTAAATTTGACCCCAGTAGTCTCCCAGCTGTCCCACAGGTGTGTAGCTTGGAAAAATCTTCCACTCACGCCTGTGGGAAGGGTTAACCTAGTTAAGATGACTGTGCTGCCCAAGTTCACCTACCTTTTTAGGCATACTCCTATACCTATACCTGTCTCCTTCTTTAATAAGCTAGACAGCATACTCACCTCCTTCGTGTGGAAGGGAGCAATGCCTAGGATAGCTAAAACAACGCTGCAATTACCGATTACAATGGGCGTCCTGGCTTTGCCATGCTTCATAAAATACTATTGGGCAGCGGTCCTAGTTACCGTTAGATGGTGGTTGTCCGAGACACCGGCTAATCCCGCGTCTAAACTGGAGGCAGCGCTGTTGGGTTCCCCGGAGGAGTTGAATGCCTTAATACACAAGGGCCCTAAATCTAGTCCCCGGGTGACTATGCTCATGAAGATGACGATTAGAGTATGGGGCACGGTCACCTTGAAGATGGGGAAACCAAATACGTGGTCCCCCTCAACTTGGCTATGGGGCAACCCCCGTTTACCCCACTTTATTTCTATACCAGACCCGAGTATATGGGTCAGACATGGGATTATAAGTCTGGGAGACATTGTATCCAGGGACAGTTGCTTACTTTTGATGCCCTAAAACGAAACAAGGACCTGCCGAATCAGATGTTCTTTAGGTATCTCCAATTACGTCATGCATACCGCTCCCAATTCCCTCCTTTGATACATCTGCAAATGTATTACCTAGAAAATATGCTGCGGTCCTTGGATGGCGGTGGTGCTCTCTCTGACATTTATAATAGGCTGGCCGTGCTGGATACCTCCAAGGTCTCTTGACTGTATACAACATGGCAGAACGATATTCCAGACCTGACTGACGAAGACTGGGAGGAGGGTGTTCAGTAGTATCTACCCCTAATGATTTCAGCCAGAGACAGATACACCCAGTTGAAATTTCTTCATCGGGCCTACTATTCCCCAGCACGCTTGGCAAAGATTTACCTGGGTAGATCGGCAATATGCCCTAAATGCGGCTCAGACGATGCAGATTTCATCCATGTGGTTTGGTCCTGCACCAAGGTAGAGGGATTCTGGAGGGAAGTCCTGTCTGATATTAATTCTATAGGGAAGGTCACGGTCCCATTTAGCCCTATTCCGCTCCTGTTAGGTATATGTGATTTCCTTGATGCCCCCCAGAGGAAGAAACCATTTGTCTTCTATGCGTCCTTCTATGCGAGGAAAGCTATTCTTCTACAATGGAATCAGACTCAGCCCCCTACTAAACAACTCTGGTTGTCCCTGGTAAATGCTGCCCTACCCCTCTACAAACTAACTTACCTAGGAAGAAATTGCCCCCATAAATTCGATAATATATGGGCCAGTTGGGTTAAAGAGAGACATCTGACCCTAGAATAGTTCCTGGTAGCTCTATCTTCCCCATACCTTCTCCCCTCTAGCACCACTTTCCTGTGCGATCATTATCAAACCTCAATCTACTCATAGGAATTAACTGAAAGGATTGACCGAGCGAGACCCGCCCACCCCCCCTCCTCCCCCCTCCCCCCCTCCTCCTCCCCATGTCTCCCCCCCAACCCCCCCTCTCGCCCCTAGGTCCTCAACTGCTATCTTGTTTACTAGTGTAATTGCCAATTATTAATGTAATGATTGTTGCACATGCTATAAGTACTTGTTTGCACAACAGTTTGTTTCACTGTTAAATGAATATGCCAGAAGGTATTGAAGCTGTGATTTATTCTCTGTCTGTCTGAAAAAATAAATAACTTTATGTTAAAAAAAAAAAGTAAACACCTTGGTAATCTTGTTCTTACTGTTTAATAGTGTTGTAGCAACATCCACACAGGTAGGACACCCAACGATAGAGGCATTGGAGTTTTCTGATTTTGTGCTGCTCTAGTCAAGGCTAAAATTAGGCACCCCACAATCTAAATTTGTCCCACCCAATCCGATCCAGTCCTATCTGCCAAAAACAGACAGATGGGGGATCTATTCCCCATTTGTCTGGCGGATTGGATGGCAGTCAAAAAATAAAAATGGACAGGCAATCTGTTTTAATCCAACTGCCCCATAGAGGATAGCAGGCTGTCTCTGTGTCCACGCTGCATAGCGGACAGATCCCCCGCTGACCAGCCGGATCTGCTTTATGTAGCCCGACTGCGTGAAAGGGCTCTCACTATGTTTTTTATTTTATTTACATTTTTTTTAAACTTTATTTTTTCTTTTTTTTACAGGTACAATTTTATTTTTTTAATTCTATATTATTTATTTAATATTTTTTTATTTTTTTGGGGGGGGGGACCTTTGGAGAGACATCAGGGGTCTAACAGACCTCTAATGTCTCTTTTCTGAGACAGAGAACGGGACTAGAGACAGTCCCTTTCTCTGCAGCCTGGGCTGCACTGTGGATGGATGAGATAAGTGTCTGTATAGCGACTTTTATTCATTCATAAAATTCAATATAGTAAACAGTGTTTACTATATTTCATTCACAAACTGACAACTAGTAATCACATCCCCATGACTGAGCTCTGGGGGGGGGGGGGGGGGGAGTGAAACACGTTGGGGGCGTGGCCTGGTCGGAGTCCAGGCTGAGGTTGCCACTTCACTCATCTCTGTAGGACACTATGGATGTGCGGCATTGAGGGGTCACCCTTCATTCCTTAAGCCATTACAGGAGCCAGGATGAGCTACATTACCCTGCCAGCACTCTGAGCAGTAGTTGCGGATGCACTGGTTTGCAGACCCCCCCTTCACCTAGCCTGAGCAGCACACTAACTAACTGACCATTTCCAGGTCACAACTAGTAATCACAGTTTACTATGTGTCAGTAGATAATGAATACAGAAGCGATCAGTACTGTGATTGCTGTCTGTATGTATTCTTTCAGAAAAAGGCAGCTACCCCCCCCCCCCCCCAGTTCTCCATCCATCCAGAGCTCTCACACACTAACAAAGGCAGCAGCCAGTGGGAGGGGGAGGAGGGAGAGCTGGCCAGCAACTTTAGGTGAGGGGGCGCTCAGCACTCACTGAGGTGGGGGGCACTGAAGGGGGGGTCAGATCAGCAGGGAGGGGGTTCTGTTTGGCCAGCTCCAAAAGTCAGCGGGAGGGCAGAGGAGGGAAGCTGACAGCTGCAAGAAATCAGGTTTGCACGGGGGGGGGGGGTTAATTAGTGCAGCGGAGTGAAGTGGAACGGAGAGGGAGCCTGGGGGGTGGCACTGCCCCCATGAAAAATGCCGCCCAAGGCAAACGCCTTGTTTGCCTCGTGGTAGATATGCCCCTGTTTGGAGGTGATTTATTCTTACAAAGCAAATACACCTTTGCACACTGGTATTGACTAGTAATGCAATATTTCTCTCCCTCACTCAGCTTACCCAGTGCTGATGGAGATGGAAGGGGCAAACAAGGATGCTGTGCAGGTGCCCTCCTTACCAACCAATGACGTCATTGGTTATTAGGACACTGGCGACTGGAAGGTTGTAATAATTGTAGTGGTACACAATGAAAACATGTGACTTTGTGTAACTAAAAGGCAAGCTTGATCCACCCCTGGCTTGTATATCATTTTTGGGTATTTTGCTAAGGCACCCATGAAGAAACCTGAAGGCACCTCTGGGTGCCTGGCACGCTGGTTGAAAAGGCTGGGGATTCCTAAATCAACTTTACAGATATGAAGATTTGAATTTGTGCTATGTACATTTAACTATGTATTTAGATTTGGATAGTGTCCCTCTAACCATTTCAAATCTCCCACTTCAGCTCAGCCCTCCGTGTCTCTAGAAATAAACAGTGCTGGGTTTCCTGAATGTAGAGCGAGTGATGGATTACCAGCGGCAGAAATCTCCTGGATCCCTCAGTCCAACAACATAAGCACAACAAGTATTATAGAGACGGACGGGACCTGGACAGTGATCAGCATCTACAGAATGCAGAATGTGACTATAGTGAGATGTCTCGTGTCTCATCCTACCTTCGAGAATCCGCAGGAGAATTCTATAATGTTACCTGGTAAGAAAGAGTCTATGTGTAACATTCAACAAGTCATCATGTACAATAACAAAGAGATTATAATGGTTTTGAATTAAAGGGTAACTCCACTTTCGTGGGGAAAAAAAATCACATAAAAAACAGATAATATAGCGCATAAAATTGCGACACAAGTAATATTGTAATTGAATTTCCTTTCCTTTTCAATCTGCAGCTCTAATTTTCTAAAAAATGCAATATGGCTACCTGGAGGTGTTCTGCCAGTGCAGCTGGTGCTCAAAATTTTTGGGGGGGCGCAAACAAACTGAAAAATTCTGAAAAAAAAAACATCAATTGCAGCCACTGTGCCCATCAAATGCTGCCACTGTGCCCATCAAACGCAGCCACTGTGCCCACCAAAAGCTGCCAGTGTGCCATCAATTGCAGCCACTGTTCCATCAAATGCAGCCACTGTGCCATCAAACGCAGCCACTGTGCCCATAAAATGCTGCCACTGTGCCATCAAACTCAGCCACTGTGCAATCAAACGCTGCCACTGTTCCCATCAAATGCTGCCACTGTGCCATCAATTGCAGCCACTGTGCCATCAATTGCAGCCACTGTGCCATCAAATGCTGCCACTATGCCATCAAATGCTGCCACTATGCCATCAAATGCTGCCAGTGTGCCATCAATTGCAGCCACTGTGCCCAACAAATGCTGCCAGTGTGCCATCAATTGCAGCCAGTGTGTCCATCAAATGCTGCCAGTGTGCCCATTAAATGCTGCCACTGTGCCCATTAAATGCTGCCAGTGTGCCCATTAAATGCTGCCACTGTGTCCTCTCCTCCTGATAGGCGTCCAATAGCGGAGCCTGTCGTTTAAGTAAATCAGGTGACAAGTAACAGACACCTGATTGGCGGAGAGGCGGTTCAGTGTTAGGAAAGTGAAGATTAGTTAGCTTTCCTAACACAGCTGAGTGACGGTCGCAGGTCACCATTTTTGATGCCTATTAGAGTCTATAGCTAATCAGGTGCTTCAAAAACACCCCCCCACTGCTTTAATTCAAGCGCCCGGCGCCCAAAAAGGGGCAGACGCCTGAATGGGGGGTGGTAGCGGCGGCCATGGATAGATTCATGCAATGCACAAATCTATCCATAGTGCACAGAGGGGGTGGCAGGAGAGAGGGGGTGGCAGGAGAGAGGGGGTGGCACCCGTGCACCCTTAATGCAGGGGCCGCCACTGTGTTCTGTACACAGAATGTATACAGAATGCCCCCCAGAAACATAATTTCCTGCTTGTGTGATTTGCTCACTGATTTTCTCAGAGGTTTGCACTAAGATACAAATCAGTTATTAGGCATCCCCTGCAACAAAAATGTAATTTTTGGTAAGATACTCCCAATATGAAATCACGTCTAAAGCGATGCAGACCCTGCAATTTTACTCATAAGAGCCCTGCAGGTGCAGCAGCTGGTTGATAATTATGAAACCACTCCCATTAGATTCACTCAGCACATGGATACAGACGATCACACAGAGATTTCTTCAGAACAACAAAAGGTAGGAATCTGCAACACAGTTTGTTAAAATCCTTGCAATGTACATAGATCACCCAGAGGGGAATGTTTTCTTCTCAACAAAAGTGAGAGGTACTCTTTAACTTTTAAACTTTTTTTTACCATTTTTAAAAACTATTTGCATTACAAATAAACATCAAATGTATTTCCATGACACTGGCGTCACCGAGAATTATGAGTTTTCCCAAAGAGACATAACAGCAGAAGGTGTTTGTTTTCAGACTCTCTGTCTTTGACTGAAGCTCTGTATGGGGAAATCTGAACAGGCAAAAAATGAGGACTGGTGGAAGAGGGTATCATCTACACCCTCCTAGATAGGTGCTAGGATTAGGTATATTTCGTTTTGGTCGCTGTGTCCAGTGAAGCTGTGTTTTTGTTATTAGTTAAATTTAGCTTGTTCCACTGTATTCAGTGTGGCTGCAATTGCTGTGTTAGGTAATTTAGTTGTACTCACTGTAATCAGTGCAGCTGCATGTGATTAGTTAGGCCTGCTCAGTGTTTCAGCTGCTGCTGGTTTGATTGCTTCCTCTGCTTTGCAGAGAACAGTAGAACTGGAATATAGGTGTGGAGCTATGCAAAAAGCAGCATGCATATTTATACAGCCCTAGCCATTTCCAGGGAGGGTGGCCCTGAAGGTTGCTGGGAGTCTGTATAAATATTCTGAGACCCAGAGATTCTAGGTCTTTTCCTGCAGATGGGACGTCCAGCCTGGAGTCTCAGTGCAGCCAGGATCCTAGGAATCTTTTAAGAGATCTGTGGCGCATTCAGCAGGTGGCCAGGCCTACCAACACAACTGGCTGTGTCCCAAATACAAGAGACCAATGCATGTCTGCTTACACCAGCATTAGTTGCACATCTGTAGCCAATGTTTGTGGGCTTTGGGGTCCATTTAAAAAACATCAGTGTGGACTCACCACAATTAGAGTCACAGAGTATAAAAAAAAGCTGGGAGGAGAGGAAAGACGTGACATTAATCATCTCGTCTCTTATCACAAAGTTCTCTCTGATGCGTCAAGCAGCGTACATAGCGCAGTCACCACACCATTGCATGCATTTTATGAATGGCCCACAAAATGCATTCCAAGATGTCGAGTAATATAGAGGTGCATAATGGAGAGCTGATAGCGATATCCACTCTTTGATATAAATAAGGTTCTAAGTTTTACTCTGAGGGTAGCTTATCTTCTGTATCTTTTACTGATCTACCAAGGTCAAGATTTACATTTTTCGGTATAGCACATACAGTTTATTCATATGAGGCTTCCTGTATGGCTAGATGTATTTATTTAATTGATGTGGTCAACCACTAGCCACTTATAGAGATTTGATATGTCAGGCAACTACGTGGTGCTATTTATCCAAACAACCACAAGTCATATTGTAGATGTTTAGATAAATAGCACCACGTAGTTGCCTGACATATCAAATCTCTATAAGTAGCTAGTGGTTGACCACATCAATTAAATAAATACAGCTAGCCATACAGGAAGCCTCATATGAATAAACTGTATGTGTAAAACCCTACCGACGTATAACTATCACCACTTGTAAAGTTATTTTTACCAGGACAAGACATAAGTACATTATTGTATGTCTCACTTTATAATTATGCTTTGGATAGAGAAAATTCTTATGATCTAGATGGAAAGTCTGTAATGGAAAAGATGACTGCTACAATGTAACATCTTAAAGGTGCTTTGTGTAAAAATGATCTTGCAGTTCATTTTCTTTGAAAAACAGCCACAGCCTGAGTAGAAAAGTCTGACCCAGACAATATTCTGCAGAGAAGGATACTTGCTCCCTGTCTGGCTCTCAGTAGAAATAGAAATAGTTGATGTTCTCCCTCACTAGTGCAGAGGATGCCAACACACACGAAGCACAGCCCAGGCACACTGGCACAGAAAGCAGTCTAGGGGATGTTTTTTTGTGCTTTTATTGTTAAATAACTTGAATGGGGTGTACGGTAGTATGGGATGCTCCAGAAACACCAACAGTAACAAGAGGATCTGCTTCTCTATGTTGCACACCTCAGGAACAGATCTTCTGCTAAACTCAGAGTACAATCCTCACATGAGAGATTACGGAAGGCCAGAGGTATGAACCCCCCCCCCCCCCCCCCAGGAGAATAACTACGTGGCCCAAGTTCAGAGGACAGTTCTCCCAAGAGACTAGAGGAGGCCAGAGGCATGAACCCCATAGGAGAATAACTACTTGGCCCAAGTTCAGAGGATGGTTCTCCCACAAGAGACTAGGGAAGGCCAGAGGTATGAACCCCTCAAGAGAGGAACTACCTGGCCCAATTTCAGAGTACAGCCTTCCCACAAGAGACTAGGGGAGGGCAGGGGCATGACCCCTTTAGAAGAGGAACTACTTGGCTTGGCTATCCCAATAGTACACAATCACCAGGATCTGGCAGTAGAATAGTACTCACATAGCCGGGGAAGAAGCTAGGCCCATTCAGCTTCCTTCAGGTGCCTTCTAGTAGGGCTGTACAGACTGGATCTTTAGGAGAAACCTTGGGGTTTCAGAGACACTTTCAGGTGTGCCACAGCCAGGACCTTGGTAAACAATAGCTTAAATCAGTAGAATGGTTTGGGGGCTATAGCCATACCCACCCTGACAGGTGGAATCCCTTCAACAGGAAGACACTGCTATTCTACAGCTCTATTTATGTGCTCCTATTTAATGTTGATTGAGAGAGTTTAGTTCCACTTAAGGGCACAGTAGGCTTGTGCCTATAGGCAGCCAAGGAAAACAAGCAGCTTTTCCCTGAACAAGACATTAATCACACATTTTTTTCCCCATCATACATACAGTCATCTCATTAAAGCCTATTTACAGATTGTTGAAACACCATATGCCAAGTTAGGACCAGTAAAGTAAGAAAAAGTTCTATGTACCAGACATCCTAGCAGAAGGTGCTCTGTGTGCCAAAGACTACAGGCTCTGGGGGGAACTTACCCTTGTGTGGAGCATGTGGTTTGCGGTCAGAAGGTCTGACACTTGCTTTGATAGCTGTTAGGTCGCTTCCTTTCCTGGTAACCCGGGTTGGACTTATGGGTGTATGGGTAGAACTCTCTGATCGATCGGGTAATCAAGACTCCGTACACAAAGGGATGGTGAATCAAGATTACAATGATTTATTGGATTTGCATAATTCTTATACACACATAGAGAGAAAAACCTTCCTCCCTTGTATCAGCCAATAAGATTGAAGCATAAACTTTATAAAAAAATAAGCATAAACGTCACAAAATGCATATTCTGCCTAGAGACATCTCTCAGGCTATGTTTAAATATAAATATATATGAAGCTTCGTATATTAGGCAATTTGCCAATGTTCCAGACACCCACCTTCTATTTTGTTATAACTTTGTTATTCATTGTCCAATGTTAAGTGTCAGACTGACCACATGTACATCCTGTATCAGCACATAGCATCCTTGCATCTAACTTTTGCAGCCTACATTTCTAACTTTCTATATATCAAAGCAAAATACATTTCTTCTTGTGTAGCTCTGACCCCCGAAGGAGCTGCTGATTTAGATGCTCATTTAGGTTGTTGCCACCACCCCTTACCTGTAGTTTTACCACATCAGGAACCTAGAGTCCATGTATCCAACAATGTATGCACCAGTCACTTTAGTAACTTTCCAATGCTTTAATGAACAAACTTGAAAGAAGTAGCAGTGAAGAGGTAGAAAGAGAGTTGCAGGAAAGTTCAAATACCTTTTTATGATCACTGATGAATGTAAGATCTTAGAGACGAACACACCTTCAGTCCAAGATCTTTGCCCACCCGGATAGGTCTCTCTCACTGACCTAGCAGCCGGAATGGAGCACAAACAAAAAGTCTCTGCCACAGACTTTAAAAGAACAAAATAGCTGTACGATCCTCTGCCACAGGACGTAGTGATGATTGCACAATCCTCTGCCACAGAATTGAAATTTTCAGATGAACAGCAACACAGTACCAGAACCTTTAAGCCGATCCGGCAGTACTGTGTGGTAGGTTAGGTTAGGATGCATCCTCCAATTGAGTCACCAGGCCCCTCTTGAGATGCCAGCCTTCCGCACAGTCCTTTCCAAGATGAGTCCTCCCCTGGATCTCCTCAATTGCTTTGCCTCTTCCCGTAGGACAGACAGCACAGGACCACCTCTAAACCCATGATCCCCAGATGACCTCTGGGCCTACTCATAGTAACAAAGTCTCGGGCCAGCATGGTCCCGAGACAGCAAGGAAGCCGTCACATAGCTTTAGGCCAGGAGGGCCAGCAGGTGAAAGAGAACCAAAAATGGTGTCTGCCCCTTAAGTACTCTCTCCCAGAATGCATAGCAGTGGACCACCTCTGCTGAGCTGCCTCTGAGAAAGAAGAGCACTCAATACACTTCAGCCTGTTGCTTTCCAACACCGGCCTGTGGTGACAACGACACCTACAGGCGACAGTGTGGAACTGCACGCAACACAGCCAATGCTGGAACAGAAGCTAATTTAGCCATAGATTAAATCTGAACTATATACAGAAAAGATGACCCACTAAATTTACATATAAGCGCCTGATCAACAGGAGCTGGGCGCTACACTTGTATAACATATTATAATGA
Organism: Aquarana catesbeiana; assembly: GCF_042186555.1. Lineage (NCBI taxonomy): Eukaryota > Metazoa > Chordata > Amphibia > Anura > Ranidae > Aquarana > Aquarana catesbeiana. Next base: position 770,897,920 of record NC_133325.1, read on the forward strand.
CTTAAAGCAGTACTCTAACTCCTTACAATAGCGAGGTCAGAAACTATCACTGGCAAGTGTGGCTTCGCCTTTGGCAGCTCTCATTACCCTAAGGCATGCAGGCCTACTGGTACTTGGTTGCCCCCAGGACTTGGTACACAGTACTAAAGTTTCTGGCCTGCTGGCTTAAGGTAATAAGTGCAGATAACAGAAAAGAGCATCTAAAATCTTCAGGAGGATGTGGTGTGACGTGTAGCACATTAGGACAGAATCCGTATGAAAGTCCAGAGGTGGTGGTGTCCAGGGCAGGTGGTAGACAGTAAAGCTGACCATACACTAGTAGAATTTAGTTTTACATTTTTCATTTTAAGAACGTTCATATGATTTTCATATTATTAGTGGAATCAAATTAATGTTTGTTTTTTACAGCAGTGATGAGAAAATATGAAGCAGGTTGGAAATTTTTCTCAACCAAATTACTATGTGTATGTGGTTTTCTTTCGGTAAAGTCCATTCATTCCAAAATTGAATGTCAAAAGCAAACAAAATTTGAAGCACTTTAGAGCAACACCTGTCAAGTTATCTAAAGTACTGAGATTTTCCGTACAAATGCTCGTTTGAAAATCTACTAGAGTATGGCCAGCTTTAGCGTCATTCAGAGAAAATCTGTGGTCAGGGCAGACAGCAGGCATAGGTTTATCCAGAAACAGTCGAAGTCAAAAGGCAGTCAACAGGGAGGCGTTGTCTTCATTACCAGGCATCAAGGGATGCAAGGCAGGGCTGTGAGTGGTTGGGTGGTGGGTTGTTGAGTATGTAGGTAGTGTGCAGCATGTGCGGCGGCAATAATTCACACAGTCAGGAACAATGTAAAATTTGTATTGAAGTAATGCAGCAACAGTTCACAACAAACCCAGTGGGAAGGCTACCCATCCGGGTGCATTCAAAGTTTCCAACAACATGAAGAAGCATTTTCCAGCCAGACTGACAGCTTCTGTTGAGAGGAAGCAGAATGCGCTCTGGGCGTCTCATGCTCAATTGGGAAGGTGTCCAGAAGAGAACGCGACCGCATGCTTTCCCTCCTCAACAGGAACCTTTCCCTAGCTGTAGCACTGTCCCTACAAACGGGGTACCTATCCCTACTCTACCGAACTCGCCAAATGCGCGCCAAACCTGGGAATCAGCGCCTTAAATAGATTCTACCTGATCAAGGCACAATGGTACTGCGTTTGGGACACCATTAACAATTAATGACACCGCAAGGGCACTGTGTGTTTTGCCACAATTCTGACTCTGGGGCAGAATTAAGCTAATCCAATACGTTCAAATGTCAACAGGGCCTGACCTCCCTAAACCACACAATTTTGCACCATTTGCTGCTTTGTACCACACACTTTTTGGAATCAGGTTCAAAGTCAAGACTTCAACTGAACAACTTGTTCTGAAATTCTGAACTGAATTTTGGATTATAGGGAATAAGGGAACTTTTGTGTTTTTGTACCTGTGAATGTGACGATGTTAAAATGTATGCATAGGCTAATATAGGTAAGTATTACAGCCCTGTCAGGTTTAATTGCTGTCTGTTCCCCAGAAACCAATTTGTGGTTCCAAATTCAAAAAGGGTTCTGGAACCAAAGGCTACTTCAAAGACTGTTTCTGCTTTATATCTGCTTCCGCTATTGCCTGAAACTTCTTAGCTTGGCTACCAATATCACAAGGTCCCACATTTCTATCTTAGTATCCCTGGTGGAATTTTTAAAGTAAGTGGTTCTGATCCCATCATCTTACCAAGCTGGACAGCCAGAAGCTTCCTGAACCAGTCTGCCCCATTTTGCATCATTTGCTGCTCTGTAATGCGCACTTTTTGGAGTCTGGTTCTAAGTCCAGACTTCAATGGACATCTGGTTCCAAAACTCTCAATTTTGCAGGTCCAGGTATTTTTAAAATTTCAGCTGAACCACAACATATAGAACTTTTTAGAAGCTCACTCATCTCTTCCAATAAGCTAAGGTGTAAACCTTCCTGTAGACTACAATATAATTGAGCAATACAGCCTGGTCTATGATCTGCTCCAACCTTAAAGTGGAAAATGATGGACTTTGGTTGATCGTGTGTAGGCAAGTCCGTTCATTCGGAAAGTCTGTCGTAAAGTCAGTCGAAAAGTTCGCCGGACAAAGTCCGCTCGTGTGTACGCGGCATTAGAAATACAGAAACAACTGTGTTAATTCTAGTGTCAGACTGCATCATTTATGTTATGTTATATTTTGCAATATGTTCCATTTTAATGACAGAAACATGTTTGTCCCTCTTTAGCTCAGCCCTCTGTGACACTGGAAATAAACTGCGCCGGCATTCCGGAGTGTACAGCCCATGGCGCATATCCAGCCGCAGAGATCTCCTGGACTCCACAAACAGATAAGATAACCACAGAACATTTCCAGCATGATAACAAGACCTGGACATCGATCAGCAGATACAATCTGAAGAATGTGACTATGGTGACTTGTCAAGTTTCTCATCCTACCTTTACAAGTCCTCAAGAGAAATCCATTATATTAAAAGGTACAGAAGGTGAATCTTCCAGATTCTGTTTAGTCTGTTGTTGGAGGGAGGCTTTTTAGAAACAGGTTTTGTTAACCTTCCAAAACACCAATATCTATGTCCAAGTCTGAGTGTTTGCTCTAAGAGGAAGCAGAGGAAAGAAATTGGTGGGGGTTGAGGATAGGAAGACTTGGCCATTAAAAAGGTGCACATGTGGGGAAGGGGGTGGGGGGGCATCTATAGCCTTAAAGGCTGTATGAAGTTTGATCACAGAACAAAAAGGTCCATTCAACTGGTCCTATACCATTATCCCACATGCTTCAATCCAAGCTGCTCATATTTTGTAAATTTTTTTTGGTTATGACTAAAATAGGTACATTTGTGAAGAGGTGGGATTGCATTAATAACAGATCTCCACATATTTAGTGTAGATAAGGTAGATAATTTCCATTTAAGAACTGTCTGCGTGGCAGCGTGTTTGCTATTTATATTGTATTTTGATCAATCTTGATGATGAAGCAGGGGGAATTGGCGCCACACAGGGTGATCAGGGTGTGCCCAGACACATCTAGCACACCCTGTGCGCATGTCTTATGTGTGGTATGAACATTTTCAGAAGATGTTGGATGTTTTCAAGTGTATTTCTGTATTTAAATATGTTATAGTTTTACTGTTCTTTCTTTCTAGGAAAGCATTTTAGTTGGAAAATTCCCGCGTATATCATCTTTCTTGTGATCACCTTCACATTGTTCATCTTCATGACGATTAAAACTAAGGTATTTAGGTCTACAATGACAAATCCATTTTAAAAAATCCACGTCAGAATCCAGTTTTCTTCAAATTTTGAAATTCAGACTCTTGGTTAATGTAAGTGTAGCGCACTACCCCCGTAGGAGCTGCTATTTTGTGTTCTATCCGTAAATCACATTCACCACCTAGCACATCGCAGCCCATAGAAATAGACACAGTCCATATTATACTTTTTTTTCTCTTGCTTTTATTTGCATAACTTGAACTGGTACAGGGAAAGGGTTTTCTGAGATGCTCTTTCACTGCTTCATAATCTTTCCTTTGCCTTTCCGCGCAAATACTTAGAGCAATACGAATAATGAAAAGTCCCTGTGTATAACTTCTCATGGGAAGACTGGAGTAGTATGGTCTTTGAGAATAATTATCCGCTTCAGATCTGCGATATAGCCGAATGACGGCTACAGCGCGGACCTGCTTTGCCGGGACTACGTCCCGTGCAGGAGCGGCCTGCGTCTATGAGACTCGCCTGATCACAGATCGGAGTAAGGTGTCAAACCTGGACCCTTACCACGTGATCAGCTGTCAGCCAATGACAGCTGATCATGTTATGTCAACAGAGCCGGTAATTGGTTATTTTTTCTCCTCGCGCTGACAGCATGAGGAGGAAAAAAAATCTGATCACCGGCGGCCGTGAGAGGGACACTAGTCCCGGTCACGGCGATCATCAGTGCCCACCTGTGCCCCCTGCCAGTGACACCTAACAATAGGCAGCAGTGCCGCCTACCAGTGCCCACCAGCGCCACCCATCAGTGCCCACAGTGCCACCCATCAGTGCCCATAATCAGCGCCACAACAACAGTGCTGCACATCAGTGCCACCTATCAGTGTCACCTACCAGTGCACATAAGTGCCCATCAGTGCCGCCCATCAGTGCCCCTCATCAGTGGTACCTATCAGTGCCCATCAGTGCCACCCATCTGTGCCACCCAACCGTGCCACCCATCAGCGCCCATCAGTACCGCCTTATCTGTCCCCATCAGTGCTGCCTTATCTGTGCCTATCAGTGCCGCCTTATCTGTGCCTATCAGTGCCGCCTTAACTGTGCCTATCAGTGCCGCCTTAACTGTGCCTATCAGTGCCGCCTTAACTGTGCCTATCAGTGCAGCCTTAACTGTGCCTATCCGTGCCCATCAGTGCAGCCTATCAGTGCCCACCAGTGCTGCCTCATCAGCGCATATCAATGAAGGAGAAAAATTACCTGTTTGCAAAATTTTATAACAAACTATGAAACATGATTTTTTTTTTCAAAATTTTCCATCTTTTTTTGTTTGTTTAGCAAAAAATAAAAATCCCAACTGTGATTAAATAGCACCAAAAGAAAGCTCTATTTGTGGGAAAATAATGATAAAACCTTCATTTGGATACAGTGTTGTATGACCGCGCAATTGTCATTCAAAGTGCATCAGCGCTGAAAGCTGAAAATTGGTCTGGGCAGGAGGGGGGTTTAAGTGCCCAGTAAGCAAGTGGTTAAAGTGAATAGCAAAGAGCCACTCTGAATAGCCCTTTGCATATAGGCTTTGGTAGATTTACTTTAACCACTTCCCGACCGCCGCACGACTATGTACGTCCTAAGTTTGAACGGGGATATCGTTGTTATGGCAGCAGCTAGCTGCCATAACCCCGGTATCCCCGTTTTCGTGCGGCGGCCGGCTTTCAGATAAAAGTGGTCCCTGCGGCGGATTCGCCGCGAGATCACTTTTATCGGTGGCGGGAGAGGGGCCCCCCCCTCCCGCCGCGATCCGGTGCCCTCCGCCGCTTACCAGAGCCGTCGGTAGCGGCGGAGGCGATCGCGTCCTCTGCCGTGCTGTGTATAGAGACGAATGAGGCCAAGATGGCGCTCACTCGTCTCCATGACACTGCTGGGCGGAAGCGACGTCAAAACGTCACTTCCGTCCACGCCTCTTAAAGGCATATTTTTTCAAATGTCATTTTTCTAAATGACTTTTTTTTTTTTTTTTTATTGCATTTTAGTGTAAATATGAGATCTGAGGTCTTTTTGACCCCAGATCTCATATTTAAGAGGTCCTGCCATGCTTTTTTCTATTACAAGGGATGTTTACATTCCTTGTAATAGAAATAAAAGTGACACAATTTTTTTTTTTTTTTTAAAGTGTAAAAATAAATAAAATATTGTAAAATAAATAATAAAAATTAAAAAAAAATTTTTAAAACCCCCCTGTCCCGACGAGCTCGCGCACAGAAGCGAACGCATACGCGAGTAGCGCCCGCATATGAAAACGGTGGTCAAACCACACATGTGAGGTATCGCCGCGACCGGTAGAGCGAGAGCAATAATTCTAGCCCTAGACCTCCTCTGTAGCGCAAAATATGCAACCTGTAGAATTTTTTAAACGTCGCCTATGGAGATTTTTGAGGGTAAAAGTTTGACGAAAATTCCACGAGCGGGCGCAATTTTCAAGCATGACATGTTGGGTATCAATTTACTCGGCGTAACATTATATTTCACAATATAAAAAAAAATTGGGATAACTTTACTGTTGTTTTATTTTTTTATTCAAAAAAGTGAATTTTTTCCAAAAAAAGTGCGCTTATAAGACCGCTGCGCAAATACGGTGCAAAAAAAAGTATTGCAATGACCGCCATTGTATTCTCTAGGGTGTTAGAAGAAAAACCATATATAATGTTTGGGGGTTCTAAGTAATTTTCTAGCAGAAAAACCTGTTTTAAACATGTAAACACCTAAAATCCAAAACGAGGCTGGTCTTAAAGTGGTTAAAGAATACATAAGTGGTTGTAGCAAAGAGTCACTCTGAATAACTTCTTTACCCGTAGACCTTTTTTAGAACAATCTGTACCTCTATTTATGCTCGGAGCTCTACCTCCGCCTTTTGACCACTACTTCCCATCTATACAGTACTTCCAAGTTTGGCTAAAGAAGACATTACTCTGAATAATTCCTCCCGCCTGACTGATTGGATTCTCTGGGCTTTGTTGAACCAAAAGTGACAGGCCACCATCACCTGTCTCACTGACTTGCGTATCAACATCCCTCAGCCTCTGGTAGTACTGCTCCCCTGGGCTTTCACTCACTCTATCAACAGTCCATGTGCCACTCACAAACGCCCAGTCTTCTTCCGCTTAGTTGCTACTTCTTCCTGATGGTTCCTCCATCCCTCCTCTCCGGTCTGGTACGCTCCCCTCCCCGCAGGGGGCATCCAGCGACACCAGTGACTACATGCTGTGCCGTTTCTCTAACTCCTCTCCTCCGCGTGGCCTGGTCCCCCCCCTTCCCCGTAGGGGGGCTCCGCTACACTCCCTCCCCACAGGGGGGCTCTTTCTCTGACCTCTCCCTCTCTGAAACTCTCCTCCCGGCACGTGACCCCAGCTTATGACAGTCCCGCCTCCTACCAAACAAATTAATGATTGGCCAGAACTCCACACATGAGCTGCCTGCCACTCAGATCCCAAGTCCAACCTTTCTTCCAGAACCATTTCCACTGGAAGTACAAGAAGGCATCTCTGGGTCCAAGTACAGGTGGCCACCCCCTGCACTACACTGACACTCCCAGTTCCCAAAATAAACAACCAGGCCTGAGATAGGAATACAGGCCTGCCTAAATTTACCTGAAACTGTACCCTGTCATTTAAAGAAAGAAAAATCAGCTACCTTAAGGTAGTGACCACTACACACACCCCCCATTTAAATCACAACTGTCCCCAGTTGTGGGAAGTGAATTTAGAGTACCTCCTTAAGTTTAAGGAGGAAAGAGCATCTCGTTAAATCAATTTGGAATGGGGAAAAGGAAATAAACTTGAAAAGGGATAACATCAATAGTCAATGTACAAAATGACACATAACACACTTTTCTGTACAATTTACATTACCTAACTGTAGGTCCCTACAGCTAACATTCCATACAAGCAGAATCAGAGCATTGCTCCCGAAAGAGGAATACTCTGCTTACGAAGGCCTTCATCTGGAAGATAGACAGCCGTCACATCTCCAGTTCACCTAAGAGAAGACACAAAATATCTCTAACTACAACTAACCAAACAGAGGGGGTTATTATCCTCTATTGGGTAATCAATCAAATATACAGATTCTTCTTTTTTTCATGGCATGTATGTTTCTGCCAGGGTTGTCGCTCCCTCAAAAGGAGTCTAACAGACCTTCTGCAGAGCGCACCCTGAACAGACATGCCAAGCGAATGAACACATCTGCCCGTTGGCAAATAAACTTTCAGTTTGGCTCCTAAACAAGAGTCCTTTTAAAAGTACTTGCGGCAAAGGGATTTAACAGAGACAGCACATTCTAGTGTCTATAACTTTGTCCATGTTAGGCACCCTGAATGAGAGTCTCCTGCTGAACAGTTAATTTTGGAAAAAACCCACCCTAACCCATCTGCCTTCTCGCAGTCAACATGGGTACTTAAGCACACTTGTGACTACCTCTCCTGTAGTCTTGCTTACAAGTAATACCTTGGGTCAGGTAACCTTTTGCGACTGTCCCCTTGTCCTTTCACTGAGATGGAGTAACTGCGAGTGTTTTGCCCTGCTTTTACCACCAACACTTTTTCCTTGTAAATTGCCCTACCAAGTTTCCATTTACGGTGAATATCTTTGAATCGGACCCAGACCTCACTATCTGGTGTCCGCTTGGGTTTAGAAACATGGAGATAGTCCCAAACAAGGTTATCCTCCCAACCTCCCCGGGAATTTTGAACAATTTCCATGATCCATTCAGGAACGTAAGGGTAATCCAGGCCCCATTCCTGAGCAACTTTCCTTTGAGCTTCTCGCTGGAACCTTGAAAGTCTAGGTAATTCTTTAGCCTTTCCTTGGCCAGGCAAAACACAGGAATCAGAAGCTCTGCTGACCCACTGTTGATATGTGGCTGCCCTAGTAGGAAGGACAGTAGATGAAACATTGATGGGGGGTACTGGGGGTTTAGATAAGCTGAGTGACCTTCCTGAAGCTCCAGTGGAAGCCTCTACTGAGGTAGAACTCTCTTAGAACCATTCTTCCTCATCACTAGATTCAGCCTCTTCAGGGGATGACCACTCAAACAAATTGTCCATAGATCCATATTTCTCCAGAGCTTGCGGCGACCCCCAATCTACATCCCAGCCCTTGTTTTCCCTGTCCGGCTCACCCGAGGGATCCCCCTCCTGCAAACTAGGCTCCTTCCGGATGGGCACAACAAAGGACTTACTGCCAGCCGGCTCCTCAGGGGTTTCTTCCAGAGACTGTTCACTGACTCCAACAGTCCCTGGGTCCCTGGCCAGGCTACAGGCTCCCCCATCAGGTCCTACCTGGTTTTCCGGTGGCTCCGATTCAGCTGAATCAGACGGGAGCTCCTCCACTGCTACAGCAGGCGACATATGACCCTCTCCGGCCTTCCGAGTCACTTGCATTTGCGGCGGACAAAGTCCGGTTGTAAGACTGGCGGAATAGTATCTGACTTCTTGTTGAACGGGTCCCAGGCGTGTTAGCTGAGCACTGCAATGCCCACACCGAGGCCAGGCGACGACTCCAACCATAGGCTTCCGACATCCGGGACACAACATACAAAGTCTCTCTACTCCTTCCATCACTCCTAGTGCCAGTCCTCCGGTGAGTTCCAAACGAACACCGGTATCAATCAGGACCCGGTCCTGCAACTCAGGTAACCGCTGCATGACGGGTATACTCCGAACACCTTCCGCCATCTTCCTCCGCCTTTTCGGTCTGGCGCGTGGCATGCTGAACGCTGACAAACTTTTCCTCTGGGGTGTGGCTCCACCCCCCACTTGTTGGTTCAGCACGCGAGGAACTGTAGCTATACATTTTTAAAGTCCTCAGCCAGCGACACCTGGCGGCAGGCACTATTAAACTGCAGGCTATCTCGGCAGCAGTCACTGAAATGCAAACTCCGTTGCTATGGGAGATGACTAGTGGTCAAATGTGAAACAGATATCTTGGTGGGACCTCCATGTAGCACACTACCCCCGTAGGAGCTGTTATTTTGTGTTCTATCCGTAAATCACATTCACCACCTAGCACATCGCAGCCCATAGAAATAGACACAGTCCATATTATACCTTTTTTCTCTTGCTTTTATTTGCATAACTTGAACTGGGACAGGGAAAGTGTTTTCCGAGATGCTCTTTCACTGCTTCATAATCTTTCCTTTGCCTTTCCGTGCAAATACTTAGAGCAATGCGAATAATGAAAAGTCCCTCTGTATAACTTCTCATGGGAAGACTGGAGTAGTATGGTCTTTGAGAATAATTAAAGTGAATAGCAAAGAGCCACTCTGAATAACCCTTTGCATATAGGCTTTGGTAGATTTACTTTAAAGAATACATAAGTGGTTGTAGCAAAGAGTCACTCTGAATAACTTCTTCACCCGTAGACCTTTTTTAGAACAATCTGTACCTCTATTTATGCTCGGAGCTCTACCTCCGCCTTTTGACTACTACTTCCCGTCTGTACAGTACTTCCAAGTTTGGCTAAAGAAGACATTACTCTGAATAATTCCTCCCACCTGACTGATTGGATTCTCTGGGCTTTGTTGAACCAAAAGTGACAGGCCACCATCACCTGTCTCACTGACTTGCGTACCAACATCCCTCAGCCTCTGGTAGTACTGCTCCCCTGGGCTTTCACTCACTTGATCAACAGTCCATGTGCCACTCACAAACAGTCGATTGCCCAGTCTTCTTCCGCTTAGTTGCTACTTCTTCCTGATGGTTGCTCCATCCCTCCTCTCTAGTCTGGTACGCTCCCCACCCCGCAGGGGGCATCCATCGACACCAGCGACTACATGCTGTACCGTGTCTCTAACTCCTCTCCTCCGCGTGGCCTGTTCCCCCCCCTTCCCCGTAGGGGGGCTCCGCTACGCTCCCTCCCCGCAGGGGGGCGCTCTCTCTGATCTCTCCCTCTCTGGAACTCTCCTCCCGGCATGTGACCCCAGCTTATATGAGAGTCCCGCCTCCTACCAAACAAAGTAATGATTGGCCAGAACTCCACACATGAGCTGCCTGCCACTCAGATCCCAAGTCCAACCTTTCTTCCAGAACCATTTCTACTGAAGGTACAAGGAGGCATCTCTGGGTCCAAGCACAGGTGCCCACACCCTGCACTACACTGACACGCCCAGTTCCCAAAATAAACAACCAGGCCTGAGATAGGAATACAGGACTGCCTAAATTTACCTGAAACTGTACCTTGTCATTTAGAGAAATAAAAATCACCTACCTTAAGGTAGTGACCGCTACACAAGGAATCAATCTATTTTGCCCAATTTTTTTTTAATGTACAGATTTAGGTGAAATAGGTGATATCATGTCAAATATCATATGGCCTGGGCTTGTTGGTGATAACTGTTTTAGACTTCAAGCTGCATAAACAGTAAAACATATATTAGTGGTTATTTTTTAATGTAATAGTAAGGGGATTGTTGATAGGAGGCATGTCGGACCACTGGAAATCCTGACCCCTGGGATCTGTGTTGAGCAGTGGTCTGGATGTCCAGATAGCAGAATTTTACTAAAGGCTGCAGTCTTCGTAAAAAAATACACCCATCCACACATCCTTAACTGGTTAACGGCTCAATTGCATCGCAGTAATACAAATTAAAAGCTAAATTTGGCTATAAACTGTTTTTATAGTGTTTTTATTTAACCTTGATGTAGACAATATGCTGCCAGAAGAAGTCAGGAGAGCATCACCACACAAAAGTCATCGAGATACCTCCTACATCAGAAGAAGTCATAGACCCCAGGTTGGTAATGTTCTGGATTAGAGAAACAAGCAACCGAATAAGAAAAAAAAAGCTCCACATTTTTATTACAGAAAGGCTAGTGAACACCCAGCATTGTTTCTACTGCATATGGGAGTTTTGCAGGAGAATTATTGGCACTGGCATAGGGCAAAATACATTTTTGTCCAATTCTAGACAGTTGTGGGTGAATTAAGGGGGATCTGAGAAGTTACATGCAACTCCCAATAGGTTAATAACATGCACTCCTTCCATGTAGGCACTCAATTTACTGACTAATCAGTCCAGAGGTCATGGTAAAAGACAGCATATGGTCCCCAACTACATATTCTGCTTTTAAATATTCCCAGGGCTTTTTTTTCAGCTGGAATTTGGTGTAACTGAGTTCTACCACCTCTGGCTTAGGCCCTCTCCTCCCTGCCTACCACTATCACTAGTAAACACAGAAGTCTGACTTCTGTGTTTACAAGTGACAGCTTGTCTCCCACAGATCTGATCTCCTGAGCGGCTCCCATTGAGTGCAGGATGGGGATAAAGGAGATGCAGATGCCCAGGGTGCAGTGCAGATATCAACAAGCCCCCCCTGGATAATCTCCCTGCAAGTAAAAGAGGCAGAGCCACCTACGGGGTGCAGGGAGGTATTAGAGCCAGCTGGGTGCTTCTGCTTAATACAGCAACAAAAGTAAGACATGTGGAAGGTGGTGGAGCTTATAAGGAGGAGGGGGGAAAGATGGAGGCAGTGGAGGGGGTTGCATGGAGAGGTCAGAGCTGAAGAGGGGTGTAAGTGAGATGTGGATGGAGGATGCAGAGGTAAGCAACTGTGGAAGAAGTCTGAACTCTGCACTTTGTAGCACACCCCTGAAATCTGCACTATGCACATAGAGCACCCCCAAACTCTGCACTCTGTATATAATGCACTCCTGGTATGTAATGCCCTATGAGACCACGCCCACTAATTGATGAGGTTTGGAGGGTGTGTGAGTGAAGGGGGGGGGGGCTTTGGGGCGTCGTGGTTGAGTTCCGTTACCTATTTTCTCTGAAAAAAAGCCCTGCATATTCCTACTGACAATCCTATAATATGATGGATGGCAAAATACACTATATTGTCAAAAGTATTGGGACACCTGCCTTTACACGCACATGAACTTTAATGGCATCCCAGTCTTAGTCCGTAGGGTTCAATATTGAGTTGGCCCACCCTTTACAGCCATAACAGCTTCAACTCTTCTGGGAAGGCTGTCCACAAGGTTTAGAGGTGTGTCTATGGGAATGTTTGACCATTCATCCAGAAGTGCATTTGTGAGGTCAGGCACTGATGTGGACGAGCAGGCCTAGCTCGCAGTCTCCGCTCTAATTCATCCCAAAGGTATTTTATCTGGTTTAGGTCAGGACTCTGTGCAGGTCAGTCAAGTTCCTCCACCTCAAACTCGCTCATCCATGTCTTTATGGACCTTGCTTTGTGCACTGGTGCACAGTCATGTTGGAACAGGAAGGGGCCATCCCCAAACTGTTCCCACAAAGTTGAGAGCATAAAATTGTCCAAAATGTCTTGATATGCTGACGCCTTAAGAGTTCCCTTCACTGAAACTAAGGGGCCAAGCCCAACCCCTGAAAAACAACCCAACATCATAATCCCCCCTCCACCAAAGGATTTAGACCAGTGTACAAAGCAAGGTCCATAAAGGCATGGATAAGTGAGTTTGGGGTGAAGGAACTTGACTGGTCTGAACAGAGTCCTGACCTCAACCCCATAGAACACCTTTGGGATGCATTAGAGTGCAGACTGCGATCCAGGTCTTCAGGTCCAACATCAGTGCCTGACCTCACAAATGCGCTTCTGGAAGAATGGTCAAACATTCCCATAGACACACTCCTAAACCTTGTGGACAGCCTTCCCAGAAGAGTTGAAGCTGTTATAGCTGCAAAGGGTGGGAAAAAAAGAAATCCACTTGATTCCCTTGATGGGGAAATTCCTGCTGAAGAGCCATTCTGTTCTCCTAGCGGGGGAACCATCCTGGCCACCAGAACAGACAGTGAATTTTGCTAGCAGCTATAGCCACTGGCAATAATCACATTAAAAAATCCGACAGCTTGGTTGTACCCAAGTTTGACCAATCAGCATGCCCATACCTGGTTCAAATCTGCTGAACCGGCAGAGATTTATACCGTTTATGGCTGGCTTTGGAGATATTTTTTTTTAGTGGGGGGAGACGAGATTTTTATTTTTGTCTGGGTGCTTGTTGCAGATTTTCCTTTACTTTTTGTAGTCAGTAGGACCAGAAGAGAGGATAAAACACTGACAATTAGGTTTATAATATAGCCTTGGATTCATATGTACAGTATATTTATTAATTCTTAGTTCTTAGTTCTTGGGGTAGTGCTGAACATTCCCTATTCTGTTACAGGTCATTACAGTCTATCCATGAAGCTTCACCAGAAGACAATAATCCTTTCCAGGCTGGTGACCTCATGTGACTGCTAAGCCGATCAGTGGAGTCTTACCTTAGAATCTTGTCTTGTGGCATAAAAGCCTACCAAGTTTAGGTTCCTTTATCCCAAAATATTGTATTATGTGAGTCCCAGTTGTAGCACTCGCAGGAATTGTTTTGGCTTTTTTTCATTGTTTTGTTTTTGTGTTTTTTTTTCTATTGTTGTTTTTATTCTTCAGGACTGCTTGCTGTAATTGTGGTCAGCCCTGGCTCTCAATTTTGTATTGTGATGTTTTTGAAATTGAATAAAGAGAATTAAAAAAAAAAAGCCCAGTTTAGACCAAGTGTTTAACTCATCATTCTAGTAGTAAAATCACTATTACTATTATTCACCAGGGGCGTTGCTAGGTCTACAAAAGATCTGGGGCTGGAGCCTATAGCAGCGTAGCAAAGAAAGTCATACACTTGGGCAGGCATACACATGTATATACAGTAATATAAGTGTGTGTGTGTATATCCCCAGAGAGCCCCCCCCTTACATCAGGGTCCCCAGAGAGCCTCCTCCTTACATCAGGGTCCCCAGAGAACCTCCCCATTGCATTAGGGTCCCCAGAGAGCCCCCCACTTACATCAGGGTTCCCAGAGAGCCTCCCTTACATTAGGGTCCCCAGAGAGCCTCCCCCTTAAAATCAGGGTCCCCAGAGAACCTCCCCCTTGCATCAGGGTCCCCAGAGAGCCTCCCATCCCCTTGGAGACCCCTGCAGAGACTCGGGGCTATGGGCCCCAGATTCGGGGCTATAGCCCCAAAAGCCACCCCCTAGTGACGCCACTGTTATTCACCTTCATCTTACTAAAAGAAAAAAATATTTATTTAAAGTGTATGTAAACTCAACATCTGTTTTTCAGTAGGCTTGGCATCATGCTTCTCTGTAAACAATTTTCTTAAGCAATCCATTTTTTGTGAATCTTTTGCAAAGTTTCTTACTTCTGGATCCTGCCAGCAACAGCACTTCCTGTGGCAGGCTGGCAACGCTAAGCCACTGCCTCGCAATTAGCATCTTTATTATCAGTTTGACACACGCACTTCTTCAATTGGCTGTTGGGCTGCTTATAAAGAGCGTCAGATAACAAATGGACTCAAGAAATGGGAGCTTTGTAGCTAAGTATCAGTCAGTCTTAAAGTGTTACTAAACCCACAACAGTAAAATCATGCCTCCCAACTTTTTGAGATGGGAATGAGGGACACCTATCAGCAAAAGTATGCAGGCATAGGACACACCCCTTGCCACGCCCCCTTAAAGAAGAATTGTACAAAAAAACCAAGATTGGTTAAACCCACAAGTGCTTTTTTTACCACTATCATTCCTTTATATTGGCTTTTGAAATTTACAAATGCAGCAATTTGGAAATCAGATGAAAGTTTTAGGGCTAGAAAACACTTTTTGATAAATAAAAAGTGCATTTTATATACAGCTATATAGATCAGACCAAAATGAGGGACAAATGAGGAGGAATGAGGGACAGAGGGACATTGCTCCAAATCAGGGACAGTCCCTCGAAATCAGGGACAGTTGAGAGCAATGGTAAAATCAGTCTGTATATGCAGTAAAGCGTGCTTGGTATACTCACTGTGGAGGCAAAGGGGTTAATTCTCTTCATTGTGTAAAAATCTGTTTGATCCTGTCTTCTCTGATCCTCCCCTTTGTCCCCAAACCATCTCCTGAAAGAGCAGAGCCTCGGGGCAATCTGCACATGCTCAGTTTTGGGTGTATTGCTAGAGAGTTTTTTTTCTTGGGAGAGTGCATGTGATCAGCATAGGGCCAATCAGCACTGTCCAGACAGAGGGTCAGGGGTCCTGCAGCCTCATAGGACAATCAGGAGAGAATGAAAACTCCTCCTACAAACTCTAACCAGACACTGATAGAAGTCACACGACTGCTATATACTGCTGATGAGAAAAGGTATTTAGCAGTTTATATTTACTAAAAGCATTTCCGTGTTCTGTGTACTGTGGGAGACCAGATATAGTGAATGCAGGCTCCTGGGCCTAGTAATACTTTAATAATAAAGATTTAATGATATTACAACTGATCCTTTATCCCTGACTATAGGTGGGGTCTGCTATCAGAGTCCTCTCCGGCATCTAGCACAAGCTGATAAAGAGCTCTTGATTGACCAGTATAAAGAGGTGTATAGATTTCTCTGGTCCCCTGACCACAATCGGCACTGATAAATCTACTGCTGCTATATTAACCTTCTGTATTTCATTATTTGAAACTGCAATTCACACTGAATGTCTTGCTTGCAAAAACTGTAAAACCTTTGCATTTGTAAAACAATGTTTTACCATATTAAAATATATTCCTAATAAGCGAGTCCTTGAAAGCTATAATAATAGTCCTAGAATTGTGTTTGTTGGTTGCATGTTTATTGGCTTCTGACTGCTAGAAAAAAGCATTTTCATTTAAAGCTGGCCCAAACTTTTTGCTACACTAAGGCCCCTTTCACATGAGGTGGACTCCATATTGACCAGCAAGGGGTCTGTCCGCTGATCAGAGCAGAGCAGGCAGATGACAGATCTATGTCTGCTCTGCTCTATGGGCAGTCGGATGTAAACAAACTCAGCTGTCCGTTTACACCTGACTGCCCTCAGATCCGATCCCCCTAGACAGAGGGGAACAAATCCAGACGAAATTGGAGGTAGGCTGATGTAAACAGGCAACAAGTCCATTTACACCCACCAGTCAATAGGGGTGAATGGACCATACTATCAGGTCTGCCTAAAAATTGACAGGAGGTCCTGATCGGACCCTTCATGAGAAAGGAGCCTAAAAGGTACACTTGCTGGGTTTTCTGTATAAACTGTGTGCAGCATCAGCTACATACAGTATACAGTGCTGTGTTCCGGATGTGGGATGGGAAATTCCCTTCCCACACCTGGAACAAAATTGATTCTGGGTGAATGCTGCTCAGCTTGTGAGATCTGGAGATCAAGATGTCATCAGCCAAAGAAAGGTTTGTGTTCATTCAGAGAATACAAAGCTCCCTACAAATGGCTGAGCATGTGATTACCTATGACACCAGCCATTTGGTGGCTTTACAGTTTGGTTCTGCTTTAAAGCGGAGACAAACCCATTGATTCAAGGCATGCTATGAATGATAACTGTCACAAGTGCTTATGCTGTCAGCCAAACTTCCAAGCCTTTGAATAAATGGTGTCATAGCTGATCACATGTGCACCATCACAGCAACTGTAGATCAAACAGAAGTTAAGATTGCAGCTTCCTTGGCTGTAAAGAATAGGAAGGTTTAGTTACACTTTAACCACTTCAATACAGGGCATTTACACCCCCTTCCTGCCCAGACCAATTTTTGGCTTTCAGCGCTCTCACACTTTGACTGACAATTACTCAGACATGCTACACTGTACCCAAACAAAATTTTTATCATTTTTTTCATACAAACAGAGCTTTCTTTTGGTGGTATTTAATCACCGCTGGTTTTTTAATTTTTTGCAATATAAGCGAAAAAAGAGAAAATTTTGAAAAAAAAACACTTTTTTTTAGTTTCTATTGTAAAATTTTGCAAATAAGTCATTTTTCTTCATAAATTTGGGCCAAAATGTATACTGCTACATATCTAAAAATAACCCAAATTAGTGTATATTATTTGTTCTCTGTGAAAGTTATAGAGTCTACAAGCTATGGTGCAAATCACTGAAAATTGATCACACCTGATCACACCTGATGTACTGAAGGCCTATCTCATTTATTGAGACCCTAACAAGCCAGGAAAGTACAAATACCCCCCCCAAATTACCCCTTTTTGGAAAGCAGACATTCCAAGGTATTTAGTAAGAGGCATGGTGAGTTTTTTGAAGTTGTAATTTTTTCCCACAATTCTTGGGACATTGAAGAAGTTTTTATTTTTATTTTATTTTTTACACAAAATTGTCATAATAACTTATTTCTCTCACACAGCACATGCATACTTGCAATGACACCCTAAAATACATTCTGTTACTCCCCTTGAGTATGGCAATACCACATGTGTGAGACTTTTACACAGCCTGGCCACATACAGAGGCCCAACATTGAAGAAGCACCTTTATGCGTTCTACAAGCATAAATTACACATCTCATTTCTCAACCACCTATTACACTTTTGAAGACCCTGGAGCACCAGGACAATGGAAACGCCCACAAAATGACCCCATTTTGGAAAGCTAACACCCAATGTATAATCTATGAGGCATAATGAGTCTTTTGAATGGTTCATTTTTTTCCAGAAGTTTTTGGAAAATGTGGAAAAAAAATTAAACGCATTTTTTCTACACAAAGTTGTCCATTTATAAGATATTTCCAACACACAGCATGTACATAGCAAAAATGACACCCCAAAATACATTCTGCTACTCCTCCTGAGTATGGTGATAGCACATGTGTGAGACTTTTACATAGCCTGGCCACATACAGAGGCCCAACATCCAGGTAGCACCGTCAGGTGTTCTAGGAGCATAAATTACACACATAAATTCCTGCCAGCCTATCACATTGTTGAAGCCCTTCATAGCCTCTACTGTACATACCAATTACAAACCAAAATACATTTTGCTGAGAAAAGGGTAAAGAAATTATTATCTGCTGTTTTAGTAGTGCAGTGGTCCACAGAGGAGAGCATTGGTCCAGGCAGCAGGCAGGAACGTGGACAGCAACAGCAAAACAGGCAGCAAGCAGGAATACTGTCTATAGTCAGTACAGGTAGAGATGTTGTCAGCACAGCCAAAGCATTGGTCCAGGTAGCAGGCAGGGATGTGGTCCGCAGCAGCAAAAGGATCATCCATGCAGCATGCAGGAATACTGTCCATAGTTAGTACAGGCAGCAGGCAGAGATATGGTCAGCAGAGCCAAAATATTTGTCCAGGGAGCAGGCAGGACCATCAAGTTTAGGGCATCGGTCAGGAAAGAATGGGGACAGGGGTAGAGGCTTCTCCCACCCAAATCTCTTTCAGGCCTCCAGACAACCAGACCCTGTTCTGGGAACATAGAAAACCAAAAACTGGTGTGAGACCCCTGTGTAGCAGGGTGAAAGATCAGTCCAAGGGGCAGGCAAAAACATGGTCAACAGGCCAGGTCAGTGCAAGCAAAAGGCAGAAATAGACGGTAGGCAGAGGCATAGTCCATAGTCCAGGGTCAGTTCACGCGAAAGGCAGAAACATGGCAGATAAACAATGCAGAAGGCAGGCAGAGGCATAGTTAATAAACAGGCCAGGGTCGGTTCACATGGAAGGCAATTATATGGTTGGTTGAGGCACCAGGGAAATATTCAGGACAGAAATTGAAAACGAGGAAATGGCAGTCTATTAGAAATATGGGCTAATAGTTTACAAGAGTGTGATAGTGTCTGAAGCATTCTCCGATGCAAAGGCCAGGTTGGGAGGGACATTGGGGGACAATAGAAACTGGTGTCTTTCCTAATTCCTCTTTTGGTGCACACCCAACATTTTTTTTGGCATCGTCTTCCAGATCCTGATGGTGGAATATGGTCAGGAAAATGGTGCTCATTTAGTCTGCTGACACAATCGGAGCGTATGCTTTCTGGCTTTCTGGGGGGATACTTGCTGATATATCAGGGCAGTGACAATATCTTCAATAAACTTTAGGAAGGTGTTCGGTGTTTCCGTCGATTTTTGATAGATGATGAATGAATTATACATGGCCAAATGAAAAAAGTAAATTGAGACTTTTTTATACCAGAAGAGGGATTTTTGTGTTGATAAATAGGGCTGCAACATTTGATCATTTAAATCCACCCCCCCCACCCCCCCCCCCATGAATTTATTGTACTCGTGGATACAGGAAGGCTTTCCGCGTCTTCTGCAAAGTTCCACCGAGGTGTCATTATGGATGGTGGACATCATGTACACATCTTTCCTATCCCTCCACTTCACAGCCAACACTTCCTCGTTCCTCAAGCTTGTCGATTCCCCCCTTTGTAGCGTTGTGGTGACTAGATTCTGTGGGAAGCCCTTTCTGTTTTTCCTTGCTGTACTGCAGGCCAAAGTATTTTTCAGGTATAGGTGGCGGAAAAGGGGCAAACTGGTATAGTAATTGTCCATGTAAATGTTATACCCCTTTTGGAGGAGTGGGAATGCCAACTCCCAGACAATTTTTCCACTTATTCCCATGTACGGTGGACACTCAGGGGGCTGGAGCTAGGAGTCTTTGCCTTCGTACACGCAGAATGAGTGCACATATCCAGTGGAGCTTTCACAGAGCTTGTTGAGCTGCAACCCGTACCTCGCCCTCTTACTGGGGATATGCTGCTTGCTTGCCAGCCGGCTTGTGAAATGGACCAGGGATTCGTCCACAGAGATATTCATTTCGGCAAACCTCTTGGAGAAAAAATCAATTAGGGGGCGAAAAAATGTTGGGTGTGAAATGCAGGAAGCGCATTGTAATTTCATATTGGGTAATTAGTAAATTAATAGAATAAGTGGCGCTCAAACAAATCAATTAAAATGTAAAACAACTAAATATAAATGGAAATCCAATAACAGAACATCCAATTAATATTTGTGTCTTCACCATTAATCTTCCATCATATTGTGTAATCAAGGATAAAAGCAAATCATTGTTACTTCAATAAATGGATCCGAAATAGCCTACTCCCAAAATGACCATTAATGGAGCCTCACAAAGGGAGATATATAATACCCGGAAAAAAATATCTTCTGATAAAAATTAATTTCTAAAAGCCCAGCAAATAAATCAGGTGCCTACCCAAAATTAATGATAATTTGTGCAAATAAATAATAACATAAAAATAATACCCTATAGGTATATACTAAATATCCAAAAGTAAAGTGCAAATAGTGCAAACTGTGCAACATCAATATAAATACAAATTACAAATAAGTGTAGTAACATGCAACACTTCATAAATGTGCAGAATAATTTATGGAATAATAGTTAGGAACCAGTATAAGTCCAACAAACGTGCTTAAATAGTGAAATATAAGTGTCCTCAACGAAAGGGGATCCCATAGATGATACAATCCAAATTGTGACAATCTTAATTGAAACAAGTGAAAAATTGGTTCATCAAAGATTCCCGGTGCCAGCAATCAATCTTAAGTGTATGTAAAGATGTAGTTCCCCCAGCCTCTCACCTCAGGGCTGAACGATAACAGCCTTATTAGCAAATGGTAGCAATCGAGTCCGCTCCACGATCTCCCTAACGGTAGTTCTCCTAGGGGTCTCCTGTCTCAAACGTAATCCACTCCCAGGTCGCCCCAGTTAGGCAATATAATTCATGTAAAAGAGGGGAGGACGCACTCCATAGTGTAGTATTAAAATTAACACATTTATTTAAAAGAAATCCACTTACATTGAACTGATATGAAACGAGAAGTTTGCCAATAACACCGCTGCTTCCCCAACCCGGCCGTGAACGGGAAGCTGCACGTGACCCGCCTCTCTTCTCTGACGCGTTGCGTGACTGTCACGTCACTTTTTCAAAGGGTATAGAGCGGGTATGACGAGGATGACTCATATAGCAGGGAGGTTACTATGGTAACTCCTGCTCGACATATAACAACATACCAATGATTAGCGCTCAGCATATCACGGCATAAGGATTTCCAAATGAAGGCTTTTCATTTAATACAAACAGTACGAACTGCCATCTAGTGGACAAAATAGATACTCCTGAGATGTGGCAAAATCAAATAAAAATAAAAAATTGATAGCACAACTGCTGTAAATGATTAAATAATAATCCACAATAAAGAAATATATACAACATTTAAATAGCTTACTAAAAATGAACCAATCAACTTAAATACTTTTCTAAAAAATTCATAATGGCCAGGTACACTAAAATTCAGTTCAAGCTAATATTCATACACTCAGGTAATAGTGGACAAAATTGTATAATCTCCAATAAAAACTAGAAAGTGATACTGACAATTTCATAGTTTAAAATAGGAGAAGGTAAGGAAATAGATAATAATAAAAAAGATGAGAATAAAAAAGAGTGGAATTAAAATAGGAAATAAAATTCAATAATTAGAAATAAAACAATTGAGATCGAATTCCACGTTATGCCCTAGTGGCGCCAAAGTCCGAAGCTCATAGATCCAGCGAGATTCTGACTGAAGTTTTATTACTTTGTTGTCACCCCTCCAGTGGCGTTTATATCTATCTATTCCCCATACTTTCAAAGAGGAGGGGTCTCTATTATGGAACTGATCATAGTGTCTAGACAGACTATGTTTTGGGTAGCCATTCTTTATATTTTGGGTATGTTCTCTCAGTCTTTTCCAAAGTTCTCTTTTAGTTCGTCCAACGTACTGGATCTGGCATGGACATTCCAGAAGGTAGACCACCCCTTCCGTCCGGCAAGATATAAACTCTTTTATCTCATACTCTCTATCGGTGACAGTGGATTTGAAACTAGATTTTTTTCTTCTTTATTTCATCTGTGTGCCTGCATGTATAACATGTCTTACAGGGATAAAACCCTTTTCCATCAAAAAAGGAAAACTTTTTTTGAGGAGGAGGATCCAGCACATTCTTTGCAATGAGATCCCTTAAAGTTGGCGCTCTTCGATATGTGAATTTCGGCTTTTCTGGTAGTATTGTTCCTAGATGACGATCGGCTTTCACAATGTTCTAATATTTCTTAAATATTCTTTCTATTTGTTTATGCTGCATACTGTAATCCATCACCAGTGGTACAGTATTTAGGGATTCATTATTCATTCATTCATTATTTCTAATTGAATCTTCAATCAGTTTCCTTCTATCCAGAGCCCCCACCTCTTTGATTTTTTCCTTGATGAAGCTAGATCGATATCCCTTTTGAATAAATCTTTCACCGATAAATTCCTTTTTAGCCTAATAAGTTGGCCTTTAGGTATATTGTTCAGCCAGGGGGCATGATGGCAGCTGTCCAGTGGAAGATAACGGTTCCTATCAACCTGTTTAAAAAATGTTTGTGTAACTAATTTTCCTTCTTCTTTCAGAATTTCCAGATCTAAAAACTGTATCTTCTCATCATTCATTTCCCATGTCAGGCTGATGTTCTTATTGTTTATATTCAGATTAAAACCAAAGTCCATCAAGCTTTCTCTGTCCCCAGCCCAGATAACAATAATGTCATCAATAAATCTTTTGAAAAGGAGAAGTTGCTGTGGCTTATTTTTATATAAGGCTTCCTCTTCCCACTCAGCCATGTAGAGATTAGCTACACTGGGTGCGTATTTCGCACCCATTGCTATTCCGCAGATCTGTTTATAAAACTCATTCTCATACCAGAAGTAGTTGTGGTCCAGACTATATCTCAAACAATCACATAAAAACTTCCTCTGCGCCACTTTCAAGTCACTAAATTTCTTCAAGGCCCATCTAGTTGCTTGTATTGCCTTGAAGAAATTTAGTGACGTGATGGTGGCACAGAAAATAAAAATAAAAATAAGCCACAGCAACTTCTTCTTTTCAAAAGATTTATTGATGACATTATGAATTGTTGGGCAAAAAGATTGGTTTGGTCCACGATGCCTTGAACTAATTTGTCAGGGAAAAATAAATGAAAAAACCTTCAGCGTTGACTTGCACACCTGGCTGTGCTGTGAAAAGAGGGATTGCGGCTGACCCTGTGCTAGAAGGCAGCCGCAATGGGTTTGCCAAGGCATCTGGGAGCTGGGTTTGGGCCCTAATTCTTTGGCGCGCAATTCCCGCACTTGTACTGGGCCTTTCCTCCTGGGGTCTAGCTGCGCTTGTACTGGGTCTCTCCTCCTGGGGTCTAGCGCTGTTGGCACTGCTGGTAGCTGCCTGGTGTTTAGACCATCTTCTTTTTGGATGGACTACTTCCTCCTCTGATTCGGATACTGATGTGCTGCCTTAGACGGGCTTATATTCCAAACCAGAATCGGAATCAGAATTGGGCGGTGAGAGCTCCCCATTGCTCTCATCGGTCAGACTCAGAATTTGATATGGCTCTTCTGGAGTGTATACCTTTCTGGACATAGTGGCTGTATGACGGGTGACACTGATGGGCTGCACGTCAGGGACTAATGGGCTGAACGTCAGGGACTTATGGGCTGATTGTCAGGGACTAATGGGCTGCACCTTGGCAATAATTGGCTGCAGTCAGGTACTCCTGATGGGATGGATCACGGGACAGGTACTCAGACAGGATGGATGACAGGTACTCAGATGGGATGGATGGATCACCGGTACTCAGGCGGGATGGATGGATGACAGGTACTCTGATGGCGGGTACATTGATGGCGGGTACTCTGATGGCAGGTACTCTGATGGCAGAATGCCCAGTCATAGGTGTCAGTTGGAGTAATAGTGCTCCAACATTGGTATCAGTTGAAGAAAATGCCATATACATGGAGCAGCCCGCCCAGCCCCTATTCCTTTGGCTGGTGTTTGATAGCTGATAGAAAGGGGCAGAGCCACATACACAAAGCGACCCTCCCAGCCCCTATCCCCTTGGTTTGTGTTTGATAGGCTAGCTGTTCAGTCCCGCCCACCCCCAACATCAGCTCCGAGTTCTGACAGCTCCTCTCTGCAAGCAGTGACATTACATTACAGTTTCACGCACTGAGCGGCTTTTACATGCCTAGCTCAGTGGGAAACTTCCCCTATCCTAGATCAGTGCCAATCGGTGCCACCTATCAATGCCCATCAGTGCCACCTATCATTGCCAACCAATGCCACCTATAGCGCAGCCAAGCCACGCCCCCATAAACCCATTGGGCTTCACTGATGGAATCTAAATAACAAAACAAAGCCGAACAGTTCTCCGCCGCTTTCTCCCCTATGACGCTCGCTAATATGTTAAACGCCTGAAGCCAGTTGGCGAATGTCCGTGGGATACATCTCCTCTTCCTGACTCCCTCACTGAGCCCTCTGCTGGCCTGCAGATGCCACTCCCAAACTGCCGCCATCTCCTAAGGTACCTCCGCTTCTTCCCACGATGTCCGCGGCTGTCCTGGGGGTGTGGCCCGCGCCAGTACCTGCAGACCGTTCATGCCGGGCCACGTCGCGAGCAGGGGAAGGCCCCGCATGGCTCGCCGTCGCGTTCTGAGCCAGCGGTGGAGGCCTGGAGAGGGACGCAGAGGGAGCCCTCCGGGCCAGGTCCCGCCTGTATCAGGGAATTCTCCCAGCCCCCGCAGCGGGAGGAGGTGTGGGTATCTTCACCCTGGGGACTGGAAGGTTCGAGATCGGGCTCCCTGTGCGGGGACTCGCATCGGGGCTGAAGCATGCAGGAGGCCGCGACCTCCTCACGTGTGATGAAGCAGGGGAAGGAGAAGCCAATCCCTGCCCCGACCCCTGAAGCTATGCAGCAAGCTGAGAGTTCAGCCACTGCGGACCATTAGCTACGGCAGTTGAGCGCAGCTGCCCCAGGAGTCTAAATTCTCCGTTCTGAGCGCAACACTGAAATAAAAATCTGTGATGTTGCCTCTTCTGCTGACCCCTTACTGAAACAAACCCCCGCCCCCTGGAAATGATCAGTACCCAGTACCACCTACTAGCCCTGCTATTGCCCAGTGCGAAAATCACCCCCACCCCTTGACCTGCACATTTTTAAGTAACTAACCTGTGCCAGTCATGTGGGCCCTGCACCCAGGTTCCCTTTTGCTCTGGACCTGTTCTTTCTATGCATTAAGATGAAAACCTTCTGTGCTGCATCTTCCCCCAGAGCCCCCCCCCCTTTTCTTACCTGAACCTGATTGTCCAGCGATGAGCATGAGCCCAGCAGCTCCAGTCGCTGTCTCTGTCCTCATTTGGATATATTGATAGCAGCAGGAGCCATTGGCTGTCAATCAAATCAATCAAATCCAGTGACGCGAGAGCGGGGGGCAGAGCCGAGTCCTGCTGTCTGTGTATATGCATGCAGCAGCGGGACTCGTGAGCGCGCCCGCATGGGTGCCCCCAGGGAAAGCGGCTCTCTGTGGGGGCACCCGATAAAGAGGAGGAGCCAGGAGCGCCACCGGGCACCCCAGAAGAAGAAGATCGTGGCAAAACCCTTGCACAGAGCAGGTGTTTGTTATTTAAAAGAAACAAAAACCCTTACAGTCACTTTAGGGTAAAAAAAACGAGTGCAGCACCCAACAATCCTTATAATTACCTGAGCCCGATTTTGATCCAGCGATGTGCACAAGAGCAGTGGCTCTCTCTGCTCTCTCCCTCCTAATAGGCTCAAAGACAGCAGGAGGGAGTGGGGCCGAGCCACACTTTGTGTGTCAATGGACACACAGAGCATGGCCACAGGAGTGCCAACATAGCAAGCAGCTTGCTATGGTGGGCACTCGGCAGGGTGGGGCCCAAGAAGACCATTGCACAGAGCAGATAAGTACGACATGTTTGTTATTTAAAAAAAAAAAAAAAAGATACAATCATTTGACACTGTGGTTACCTTAGAAATATTTTACCGCACATGATACATTTTCCCATTAACATTATAAAATCTTGTTCAATGATTTTTAATTGAGATTAAGAGAAGAAAACTCTGCAAGTGTACATCATTTTCAGATGCTGAGGACCTAAGAGGTCTATGAGGAGCAGCACCGAGGCCGAGATATGACAGACTTTGTAAATTTCAGAACATTTGAAAATATTGTGAAATAATTAATTAAATTAATTAATTGAAACTGCGCTCTCTGTAAAAGTGCTAGTGCAAAAAAGTGCTGATATTGCATAAACCACAAACACAACAGTTTATGAATAATATATCATGGGCTTATTACCTTTAGAGTCCAAGCGTGGAATCCACGAACACAAAAACCATAAAACAAAACAGTCAAAAAGTCAAAAATCAAAAAATCAGGAATCCCACTGTTTCTGGATAGAATCTTCCTATATTCGGCAATCAGCAAAGGAGTATGTCTTAAACCACCATCACCAGCCACACATCCTACTCACCAGAATCCAATGACCCCCATTACAGGTAGTCATAAACGCTTTATTGGAAGGTGCCAATGGAGAATCTCACGACTGCGGCTCAATCCAAATGCTGTGTGGTCAGGGTTTCTGTGGACCTATGCAGGTACTTGGTGGATGTATTGTGGAGATCTCGATGTGGAATTGGTCATAACAGACCATCAATGCCACAAGTTAAAAGAGGAAAAAAGGCTTCCATGGTGAAGTATGTCAAAAGTTTATTCGAAATAAAACCAAGTAAAAAAAACTTCATAACAGCTATGCAGCAAACACAACCATGTGTAAGGAGACGCCGTTGGCGTTCCAGCTGCGTTGCAAATGGCGGAAGTGACGTACCACGCTCAAGCCACCCTACCGGTTTCGTCAGTACCCTCTGACGTCATCATGGGTCATGTGAACGGATATGTCGCCTCCAAATACAGTGGGGACGGAAAGTATTCAGACCCCCTTGAATTTTTCACTCTTTGTTATATTGCAGCCATTTGCTAAAATCATTTAAGTTTATTTTTTTTCCTCATTAATGTACACACAGCACCCCATATTGACAGAAAAACACAGAATTGTTGAAATTTTTGCAGATTTATTAAAAAAGAAAAACTGAAATATCACATGGTCCTAAGTATTCAGACCCTTTGCTCAGTATTTAGTAGAAGCACCCTTTTGATCTAATACAGCCATGAGTCTTTTTGGGAAAGATGCAACAAGTTTTTCACACCTGGATTTGGGGATCCTCTGCCATTCCTCCTTGCAGATCCTCTCCAGTTCTGTCAGGTTGGATGGTAAAAGTTGGTAGAAAGCCATTTTTAGGTCTCTCCAGAGATGCTCAATTGGGTTTAAGTCAGGGCTCTGGCTGGGCCATTCAAGAACAGTCACGGAGTTGTTGTGAAGCCACTCCTTTGTTATTTTAGCTGTGTTCTTAGGGTCATTGTCTTGTTGGAAGGTAAACCTTCGGCCCAGTCTGAGGTCCTGAGCACTCTGGAGAAGGTTTTCATCCAGGATATCCCTGTACTTGGCCGCATTCATTTTTCTCTCGATTGCAACCAGTCGTCCTGTCCCTGCAGCTGAAAAACATCCCCACAGCATGATGCTGCCACCACCACGCTTCACTGTTGGGACTGTATTGGACAGGTGATGAGCAGTGCCTGGTTTTCTCCACACATACCACTTAGAATTAAGGCCAAAAAGTTCTATCTTGGTCTCATCAGACCAAAGAATCTTATTTCTAACCATCTTGGAGTCCTTCAGGTGTTTTTTAGCAAACTCCATGCGGGCTTTCATGTATCTTGCACTGAGGATAGGCTTCTGTCGGGCCACTCTGCCATAAAGCCCCGACTGGTAGAGGGCTGCAGTGATGGTTGACTTTCTACAACTTTCTCCCATCTCCCAACTGCATCTCCGGAGCTCAGCCACAGTGAACTTTGGGTTCTTCTTTACCTCTCTCACCAAGGCTCTTCTCCCCCGATAGCTCAGTTTGGCCAGACGACCAGCTCTAGGAAGGGTTCTGGTCGTCCCAAACATTTTTCATTTAAGGATTATGGAGGCCACTGTGCTCTTATGAACCTTAAGTGCAGCAGAAATGTTTTAGTAACCTTGGCCAGATCTGTGCCTTGTCACAATTCTGTCTGAGCTCTTCAGGCAGTTCCTTTGACCTCATGATTCTCATTTGCTCTGACAAGCACTGTGAGCTGTAAGATCTTATATATGTAGCACTGACCCCCGAAGGAGCTGCTGATTTAATTTGGGCCTGTACTCTGCTTTATACCCCTTTGAATATCTCAGTCCCCCTGACACAGCTGTGGTGTAATAATGTGCAGTCAAACAGAAATCATAGGGCAGGTTCACAATACTCAATATAATATACCTGTCTGTAGGTACCTTACCCTCCTCTTGCCTGGTGATGGAAAGGAAAACAGCAATCACACAGTGGTACTTGAATAATAACCGTATTTACTGTAGTTATATTAGAAGGGTTAAACTACAATTGTTGTACTGTTAGACCAACATAGTCTGACAGACAACTAAACTTTACAAAGGTACAATACAGGTGTATAATGTCTGAAATGATATATGAGAGGTATAACAAAGTAAATAGGATACCGTCAGAGTGAGTGTATCTCACTCTAAGCACTGTCCTATTTTCTGCACGCTTAAAGCTATACCAAATCAAATGTTGACTTGATTTAGTATAATACAACACTAGGGATCTCCCTCCTTAAATATCACACCGCCCTGATATAGTAAAATAACCCAAGGCCTTATGTGTTACTGAACAGTCCTTCTTTATCTTCTTTTCTTCTGCTAGCAACGAGGTAATTTTGTAATCCAAGGGTTAATGATTCCTTAACAAAATAATCTGATATATAAAGCAAAGTCCTGATGCAGCAGAGCTATAAATAACTTTGATGCAGTGACTTATGCCGCGTACACACGGTCGGACTTTTCGTCTACAAAAGTCCAACGGACGCTGACGGACTAAAGCTGGCTGGTAATCCGATCGTGTGTGGGCTTCTCCGGACTTTCAACGGACTTTTTTAGCCTAAAATCCGACGGACTTTAGATTTGAAGCATGCTTCAAATCTTTACGTCGTAAGTACGACGGACCCCGAAGTCCGCTCGTCTGTATGCTAGTCCGACGGACAAAAAAACGACGCATGCTCATAAGCAAAAACTAAACGGAAGCACTCGGTCTAGTAAAACTAGTGTTCGTATTGTAGGTAGCACATTCATCACGCTGCAAAATCTGTGATCGTTCAATGCAGCGCATTTTATTTCTTCTTTACGAAGGCTCTAAAGAACGAAGGTGTTTTGCTGTTCATAATCAGAGTTCTCCCAAACTGATTTCTGGATTCTTTTTCTCTTTGATCTCATGAATGATATAGTATGCCTTTTTAAAACAATGTTTCCATACTAATAATACTTTTTCCCCCTTTTTTTTTTTTTTTTTTTTTTTTTTAGGTTTGTAAAGTTAACACAAAGAACCCATTATTATTTTTTTTTTTTATAGTGTTTATTTTTTAGTTTTTAGATAAAGTTAACCCAAAGCACCGTTTTTGGTTACGTAATTTTTTTGATTTTCAAGACTCACCACTTGAACATTATTAACATTAGTAATGTATTTTTGGTGTGTTTTTTTTTCAAACTCAATGAGATTGTTGTCCCTTGTTAATTTAACATTGTGTGTAAAATCAATGATTTCAAAGAAAACACATAAAGTCTTTTGCTAAACTCAAAAAATATCCATTTATTCATGGTCAAAATAAAATAAAGAGGAAGTCAACGCTGGAAAAAGTCGGTGTACCAGAAAATTGGGATCTTGAGGAGTCCATATAAGAGGGAGCACAATCTGGTCCAAGAATCCCAGAGATCAACAGCACCAGCAGATGATCTAGATGTCCCCAGACTGTGGTCCTACAACAGCCTGCGTCTTCTGTCAGACCAGACTGAACCCAGGTCATCATTTTCTTCTCTTCCCTGCAGCCTTTCCTCCACGCTGCCCTGCAGCCTTCCCTGTAGCCTTCTTTTGAGGCTGTGGCTCTGGTGTTTCAGTTGTGGCAGGAGGAGGAGGAGGAGGAGGAGGAGGAGGAGGAGGGGGGGCTGCCTCATGTAGTTGGGTGTTTTGTGTTAGCGTGCCCTGCAGCCCCTTATGGATTGTTTCCCCAAATAGGCGCTCACAAATGAGGCGCTGCTCCCTATTCATCTGAAGAAGCCTGCTGGCTAAGTAGCAGCCATAGGATTCTTCCGCTTCGGGGGGGGCTCCTTAAAAAACGGGTGGCCTCTTGCATGAGGCGCAGGGATGCGTCCTGTGTGACCATCCCCTTCCTGGCCCTTTTTTTGGGAAGGTGGAGGGGAGGCACTTGGGATTCGGTCAGGCTCCTACTGGGCCCAGCCACCTCACTTGGCCCAGCCACCTCACTTGGCCCAGCCACCTCACTGGGAGCAGCCACCTCCTGCCTGACACTGGGCCCAGCCTCCTCCAGGATGATGGTGAATCCGGCCTCCTCCAGGCTGTCCATGGGCCCGGTCTCCTCCTGCCTGCCACTTTCCCCACATTCCTCCTGGATGGACTCATCCTGTGTATAAAAAAAGGACAATAGTTTGAGTATATTTTTTGGGGTTCATCAATGACACACAGTTTGCTTCTCATGAATAGCAAATTCAATGTGAATACTTCTCTTTAATAAAAGAGTCTAATCAGACACCCTAATTATTTCAAGCAGGTGCCAAACATATTTAGCCACTACTGTCAATTGATATGTATACCCAATTTTGAGTGCCAAATTATTTTAGACAATTATAACATCCAGTTAACATCATTAATATTAGTACAGTAAATATTTGTTAAAATAATTTACCTGACTCCAGATGGTCATATCTGGTTCATCCAGGATGGAAGACCCAGCTTGCTCCTCATCAGCCTCTGCTGGGGTGGAGGGAAGGGTGGAGGGAAGGGTTGAAAGTGATGGCCTGGCTTCATTCTGGTCATCCAGAAAACGGAGTTGATTATAGTACCACAGCCTGGGTACATAAACATCATCTGCTGATGCTCCTGATCTCCTTGATTCCTGGATCTTCTTATGCTCCCTCTTATACATGTTCCTCAAGCCCCCAATTTTCTTGAGCAATGTCTCCATTGTTGCTTCCGGGATGGTCGCCTGGACAAAGGCCAGAAGTCTCTCCAGCGTTGACTTCCTCACATGCTTAGGCATAATACTGAGGGTGTTTCACCTCCCACAAATTCCTCATCTCTC